>NW_022437049.1:5954659-6133295 GCF_009761245.1 Sapajus apella | reverse complement strand
AACAAGAGTGAAACTCTTGTTACCCAGGCTGGAGTGCAATGGCGCAATCTCGGCTCACCGCAACCTCCGCGTCCTGGGTTCAGGCAATTCTCCTGCATCAGCCTCCTGAGTAGCTGGGATTACAGGCATGCGCCACCATGCCCAGCTGATTTTTTGTATTTTTAGTAGAGACGGGGTTTCACCATGTTGACCAGGATGGTCTCAATCTCTTGACCTCGTGATCCACCCACCTCGGCCTCCCAAAGTACTGGGATTACAGGCATGAGCCACCGCGCCTGGCCTCTAATTTTTTATTGAAGTGCCCCTAAATGCCAGCTTTGCCATCATCCTCGCTCTGTCATTAATTTATAAGATTAATATAAACTTTGATATGTTCATTTTATATGAGAAGCTATCTTTAATTTTGAAAGTTATATTTTACTAATGGCCTGAAAATAACTGTTTCTTAAGAAAACTTGCTTTAACTCCAAAGAAGTGTTTTTATTTGTATTGCTGATATAATATAAAGGCAGAACAATTATTACAACAAAATTATTTTTATAAATTATAGTCAATAACATTTGGTTATACACATTATCAGTGATGACCCTCTTGTATACACTACCACATTTGCTTTCAAAAAACCAGACCTACCTGAATAGCAAAATCAATAGGAAATTAAACAGAATAGATTTTTCCTAGTGCTGCTTAACTTTTTAGTGGGTTGTTTCTTGCTGTATTGTTATAACCAATTTCTCAGACTAGCCATGTTTGTTTACATGACTACAAATGCATAGTTTTTGGCAAGGTTTTTGTTTCAATTTTTCTACATTACAATGTAATAGAGTAACGGAAGCTAGCAAAAAATGCTGAGTGAAAGGACTACCAATTTAAAACCAATTAAAGAGAACTATCTAATTGTCTCTCTGTGACATGTTCAGCTAGACTATAGAATTCAGGGCCAGAGGAGATCATATATTTGACTGAGTTTTCCAGAGGTCAGTATAATTTTGTAGTAATTGCAGTGATGACTAAGAGAAGAAGAAAAGTCAAACCTTCTCCAACTCCACTGTACAGTAATTTGTACTTTCTTAGGTCTTGCAACACAGTGATAGCCTTAAGTTCAATTCAGCATTTGGCTAAATAGGCGTACATATTTTTCTCTAATAGTTTTTTCAACACATGTTTTATCTCTTGTAATGGGAAGGCAATCACATTCTTAGCAAATTCCACTCTTCCGCATAGCTGACATCATTCTTTAAATTTTTGTGCATTCCTCACTATCCTGAGCTTGCACTAGAGGCACCAAATATTAATTTTCTTTATTTGCATTGATTGGCAATTTACATTTTCAGTACACTTGGGATTTACAGCTAGAGGACAAGATTTGGGTGTTTAGTTGAAACAAATATATATGCCCTACATAAAATGCAACTGTCTGAGGCTCAGTGCTTCCCCATACTGTAATATGTGGAAGAATCACCTAGGGAATCTTGTTAAATGCAGTTTGACTAATCTGAAGACTGAGGCTGTATTTCTAACAGGATCCTAGGTCATCCTGATGCTTCTGGTCAAGAGACCACACTTTGATCAATAAGGGTCCGCACAGCTTGCTTTAAAAGCAAATGGTACTCCAGTTTGCTAGTTTCTGAATAAAACCAGGAAATGTGCTCATCTATAACATGAATAGGTGTGCAACTGGGATTTTCAAATGAATTTCTCCTTATTTTCCTGAAAATCATACTTCTAAAAAACCAATCTGATTTTAGAGTAGATATGGTCAGTTTTCTCCTGTGCAACTTGCAGTGCCATTGTGGAGACACGTGATAAAGAACAGAGTCAAACCGTGTGATGTCTACAATATCCTGCACACTTACTTCGTACCTGGAAATCACGTCAGGCCAGCATATTGCAGTTGATTCCATTTAAAGTATTTACCAAAAAAACAAAAAAAAAAAAAACAAAAAAAAAACCCCGAAAAAATCCCCACTACTTACATAGCAAAGTTGTTCCTAACAGGATGAAAAGTGAATCTGATGAAGCAAAATTGCAACTTGACTATGGGATTCTGGATGGTGTAGCATCAATCACAATCCCTAAAGTGTAGCTCCTACACGTGAAACATGATTGATACAACATGCTATGATTTTTCTGTAGAATCGATAACACCCCTCTCACACATTTTCTACATTGAATTATAAAGGCTGTTTAAGTTACATATGTACGTGTGTGTGAATAAATATATATATAAGCTATTTATTTATTAAATAAATTTATGATAATGTCATTGAGAAAATGTAGCATAGTTTCTCCCTGTGTTGCCCCATCCTTCATCACCCTTTTTGTTTTCAATATGTTTAAAAATTTCCTTTAAAATGTATCTTGCTGCTTGTCAATGACGCTTTTCCTTTCCATACTGCTTAATTAACTCTTTTCCTCAGGCTTGCCTAAGGCCCTATTGATTTCTCTCCCTACACAATATTATCAGTGAAAATAAGCTGCTTCTGTATGGCTGTGGAGTACATGTGCTGGTGCTTCACAGATGTGCCAGGGTCACATGTGTGATGTGCAGACTCAATTGAGATAACTCACTGGGACAAGAGCAGTGAGCCCTGAAGTGTTGCTGAGTTGAAAAGAAGATTCATATTGAAGTAACTGGGATAAAAAAAATAATAAAAAAAAGAGTAGCAGGCAGAGATATGACCTAAAGAGATAAATTATGAGAAATAAAGATATCATGCGTAGAACAGCAATATTTTCAATGGCATGAGAACCCAGTGTAATAACACAAACTCAGAACTTATTTGAAAATATCTTTCAGGCAACACTCGTGAAATTGAATATTTAATTTTTAAAGTGGAACTTAGTATCAAATAATTTTCTTGACCCAAGTAGTATGAATTGGATAATTTAATTTTTAAAGGATTTTAATGATATCTGTTCTTAAAAATCCTAGACTGTTCATAATCTGTTCATAATCCTACCAATCAAGTTTTCTTTGGCTAAAGTTATTCAATATAGTCATTATTAATACACATAATCATGATGAGTCAGGTCAGACATTTTACACCCATGTATGGATGATTTTATCAATCATCAATGGGAAGAACATGAAGAGGACAACCCTCGCTGACTGAAAAATTCAGAGGCTCGTGTATAATTTCACACTTTGAAAAAAATTATAAGATTATTATTCATAAGAGCACATACTTTAGGCTCTGTGGAACTAAATGAGATTGTGATGTCCTAAATATAATAGCAATACCCCTGCATTTAATTCACAACAACTCTGTCCCACTTGTCTGCATGTGGCTGATCTTAACGCTCTTGAAAATGCAGGAATAATCAAGCTAAATTATTTCCATTGAATAATGGATCATTATCCCTCTTTTAGTGTTTGCTACTGACTTATAATCAAGGTTCAGATGCAGCCAATAAGTGTGTTCTTTTCTCACTAGGTTAATTTATATTTCTTTATCTGTGTTGAGCTTTCTATTTTCATATAAAGCTTCATTCTTCGAGAATCATGTATCATTTTTTGGTGATATTTAAATGCTATTTAAAGAGAACAGCTTTTTCTGAAACAATCAAAGGATAACACAATTGTTTGAAGCTTGTTTTCTTATGAAGATATTAAGGAGTAAATATTGCCACCTCAATCCCGTGAGAGGTACTAAACACTCTTTTCCTTACAATGAGGTTTTGAAAAATGTACAAAATTACATCTCAGTGCTTACAATTCTGGGTGGTCCAGAGAAGACACTCAATAAATAATAACTGAATAGATAAATGACTGTGTGAAGGAATGGACGAATTCCATGAGAAAATAAAAACAACCTGAGAAGTGAACCATTGTGTCAAAAGTAGATCCACTACCAATTCATAAATAACTCAGAATCATTTTGTAATGTTAGTAGGAGAAATACATATTCCTTTTTGAAAGACTCCTTTGGCAAAGAGCAGAAATTGATAGTTCTGTGAGAAAAACTGTCATTCAAAACTCAAACCTGGTATTATTCTGTAATGAGAAGGATTACTCATCAAACACAAAACTACACAGAAAAATACAATGTATACAATGTATATTCTCAAACATTTTATTAATAAATCCTATATATTCCCTTATTTTAAATGTGGAAAATAGGTTAGGGAATACCTACTCTACTTTTCAGAATTCCCTGACCTAAAGCTAAACCAATACTCCATCTGATTAATTCAGTTAAACAGGCATGCACTAAAAGGACTCAGATCAGTCAAGTCAGTTGCTTGCCTAAATTAACCACTGGTAAAAACAAATTAACTACTCAGTTCTGCCAAAGTACTAAGTCTCCTGTCCCTATAATGAAGGACCAGTCTAAAGCAGGGCAGGTGTAATTGAAACATCTTATCACAACACAGCAAACTGAGGAAAATTTGTGTGAAATTAATGGAGGGCACACAAATGGCCTTTTCCTAAAAAAGAAGCTTTAAATAGAAAATAAGTTGCAGTATCTATTAACGATAAAAATAGGCAGGAGACAATACATTCAGTGATTCTTTATTACTTCATAGCAATACTAACTTAACTTAGGCTAACAAGGGGAGACATTGTGTGGTAGGAAGCCTGAAAAATGGTGCTCCGTGATTCATCCCTTTTGAGTAATCCCCTTACTTTTGTATAATCCCCTTCCCAGGGCTGGACCTGCCAACTTTCTTCTAATCATCAAAACACAGAAAAAGTGGTGGTTACAGAAAAGTCACAAATGGATGATAACTTCTGCCATGGTTTCCCTGTCTTGCTGCCTTGCTCTGGGGGAGTTCAGCTGCCTTGTTATGAGCTGCCATATGGAGAGCTCCATGGAGCAAGGAACAGATGTCTCTGGCCAATGGCCAGTGTAACTGGGACCTGCCAACAGTCAAATGCATGAGCTTTGAAGCAGACCCTCCCCAGTCAAACTTGCCGATAAGAACACAACTCCCATTTATACCTTAAGACAGCACTGCGGGAGATTCTGAGCCACAGGCACCCAGCTGAATCATACCTAGATTCCAGACTCAAAGAAACTGGCAGATGATGTGTATTTGTTGCTTTAAGTCAGGAAGTTTTGGGGTAATTTTTATGCAATAGATAAGTATTACATGTTGCTTCCTCCAGTCATTAGATAGTGATGTAGTTACAAACCTCCTTTAAATATCTCATCTATATCTATCATCAGAGACCTCTTAGGAAAACTCCATGGCATAGCACTTTTCTAGACTGTAGATAAGCAAGTTCTCAAAGGTATTAACCAGAATATGCCAGTATTAAATAGGATGACATGCACGTTTAACCTCACTCTTATAGGGTAGCACAGTGGTGAGTAGCAAAGTCTCTAAAGCCAAAATATTTGGTTAAACACCGAGCTCCACTACATAATAGCTATGCTTCACTCTGGTAGTTATTGAAAATTTTGTGCCTTAGTTCCCTTGACAATAAAATGGGTAATATTATTTACCTCACAAAGTATTGTGAGAATTAAACCAGTTTAATGTACTTTTAATAAATAGTACCTGGCACATAGTAAGGACTCTATAAATATAATCTGCTTATATTAGAAAAAGATCCTGAAGAGTTTTCTCTCAATAATCAGCAAAAATTATGAATAAGCCTTAGACTTATGCCCATGAAAAATGGATAACTTTGGATAAATCTGTAGAGTTAAAATCGATGTAGGTTAAGGCCCTAAAACATAATTTTAAGAAGATAGCAATGGGTACCAGTGTGCCATATGGCACTGGGGGGCTAATTATATTTTCAGCATCATGAGGTACAAATTAAAATTGTAAGAAGTAGGGATCCCTTTTGTTTCCAAATTCTGTCTCCTACACATTTTAGGGTAAAACCCCCCAGTATATGAATCCCAGGAAGCAAATTGACATTTGTATCTTTAAACAATTCTTCAAAATAGCCATTTTAATGTTAAGATCTCTCTAAATCCTAAGATTGAGATCAGATATATATAAATATATAATTAGTTTTTAAGAAGATTTTGAATATGCTACTCTTCCTATATGAAAATATTTGGCACTTTGCCCCCTACTGCCAAAAGCAAAAAATAACAAAATTTAACTAGCAAGTCCTTACTATAGTTAAAATATTCAGATCACCATCTTCAAAGCATCTTTCAAATTCCCTATTCTGTTTGAACAAAAGCATTCTTAGAGCCAGGAGCTTATGGGTAGCACTTTTTTGAGATAAGTGGTCAAACTGCGGATATTTTGCATCTGTCTTAAGAAATGGAAGAAAACGAAAACTCAGAATTTTGTTCCCACCTCTCTTGCTTTTCTACCTTGCTAGGGAGAGTTTGTCTGTTACAAATAGCAGAACTACTTGACCCTCCCCCTAGTGTTTTCAGCATAAATAGCCTGATGGAGCAACCTGGGTTCTCCATTATCCCAGGAATGCATCACATGCATTTTCTAACCCCTGCTTTAAAGTATAGTACATTTCTCTTCTAGAAGGCTCTTTCTCCGTCAACATTCCAAGCCTTAATCCATCCAAATGCCATCCATTCTCCAGGCCAAACTCCAAGATGCTCACCTCTAGGAAACATTCATCTTATAGGAGAGATATTGTATAATCCAGAAATTATACTTGAGTAAACTGACTCTAGAGGGCAATTTCCAGATTTTCAGCTATCTGTGTACTTTGGGACTGTTCCTTAACACTTCTTTGCCTCAGTTTCCTTGTCTATCAAAAGGGTTTAATAATAGTCTTAAGCACATGGAGCTATCAGGAGAACCAATAAAACAACACACGTAGACCACTTAGCATTGTGCCTGGCACAAAGCAGGTGCTTAAACGACATTGATGATTAATGTTATTGCCATTAATATTATCACTGCTATTATTCTTAACATTCTATGCTGTTCTTTTTTCCTAATTTTTGCATGCAGGAGAATAATTTCCTCCTCTATTTTTCACTTAAGGTCTGGGTTGATGTGGTGGAGAGGAGGGGTGGGATACTTGAATCACCACCTTGGATGGGGTTTTGTGCCCAGAGATGACTAATAAGTTTTGATGTAAAATAGACCATTGTTGTTAAACTAAGAACACCAGGATTAAACGTCTTTTGATTTGGCAAATGCAAGAAAAATCAGTATATGTGTGTTGTTAAAGTACAATGGACAAGATTTTTAAAAAGTTTTTCTTAAAACCACATTTCATCATTTTATAGCAAATACACAGAAAACACACTAGTTATTTCATCATTCCAGTCAAGCAAGCTAAAAGAATAATCCCATATGCACAGGCACAAGTGCACATATACCCACAGGCATACACACACACACACACACACATCTATCAGGATAATTGTTGTGAACTCTAAACTTGAGTAAAACTTGCCCCTGAGATGCCTTTCCTGCTGAGACCATCTGTTCACTAATGGACAATATTCTTTCCTCTAAAAACACATTTCTAGTGTAAATGACCTGGAGACTACACTCTATAAAAAGCAATTGCCTTCTATCCCAAAGGTGGTCTCTGCAACCCTGGTTCCTTGTCCACTCATCCAACCAAATTCCCTACAGTTTTCTCTGTAGGCCAAGCCCAGTCCTCTGTTCTTTGGCTGACACAGAGTGGCAGTGTCCTTGGCCCCTCATTCTGATCAGATGGCATCATAAAGACTGAGACAGAACAGAGCAGAAGTAAGGCTTTCTGAAATCACGGTGACAGCACCACGATTCCCCTATAAAAACATTGCCATTTTAAACTTGTGAGAGTTCAGCAGTTGGGCAGAGATATGAATCTTGTCATTTTTTTTAAGGCCAAATAACAAAGGGAATAAAGAGAGAGAATGAGAATAGCATTGCAAATGAGAAAACTGAAGGCAGTGAAGTCCTGATTAGACACATTCTTGAGAAGAGCTTATTGAATATGTAAGAAGGTATTTCCTATCTTAACATGTCCCTGGGTGAAAGGAAGAAAAAATATTTCTTAATTTTAATTCTATATGCCAAATAAAGGGATAATTTTTGATTTTATATTTTATTCATTGTGAAAAAGCATAATATCCTTCCTCCCCAAATCTATGTGAGGCTAGTTTAAGCTCAATGTATGTTACATTTTCTGTTTACATAAATATGTGTAAATCAGATTGTCTAGTTTGAATTGCTAACATTTTTTGACAAATCTGTAAAAATTATGATGCTTTAGGTTACTGAAGAAATGACCTCCCACTGAGAAAAATTTCCTTTGAAAGAAAGCCAGAGACAACACTTAATATTAATCCTGTTTTTGGCTAAATTTCCCTTAGAGACATTCTATAAACTCATTTTTGCTTCCTGTGTTCAAGTGGAAATCAAATATTAGAGATACAATGGAAGCTCTCAGCTATCCCAAAGTAATAAGTTTGCAATAAGGTACTCACACAGGGGAATTTTTGAGTGCTTACTTTTTATGACTGCAAAATAATTATACCTGTAGTTATAAAATAAAAAGATCTTCTTTAGAAGTAACCAATCTGTGCCAGTTTTGAATTTTATTACATATTAAACCTTGGAAATCTGCTATTCACAGACCTAAAAGTATTTATGTCCACTCGACAAATGCCAAATATACCGTCCTGCCCATTTCTCATTAACAATGACTATGTGGATGGCACAGTGGCTTACACCTTCAATCCCAACATTTGGGGAGACCAAGGCAGGAGGATTGCTTGAGCCCAAAAGCTCAAGACTAACCTGGGCAAGATGACGTGACCCCCATCTGTACAAAAAATTTTAAAAAAGTCGGTTGGGCATGATTATGCATGCCTGTGGTCCTAGGAGGATCACTTGAGCCCAGGAGGTCAGGGCTACAGTAAGCGGTGATTGCACCACTGCACTGCAACCTGGGTGACAGAGCGAGACCCTGTCTCAAAAGAATATTGGCTGGGCATGGTGGCTTATGCCTGTAATTCCAGCACCTTGGGAAGCCAAGGCCAGGTGTGTCACCTGAGGTCAAGAGCTCGAGACATGCCTGGCCAACATGGTGAAACTCTGTCTCTACTACAAATACAAAAATTAGTCAGACATAGTGGCAGATGCCTGTAATCCCAGCTGCTCAGGAGGCTAAGGCAAGAGAATTGCTTGAAACTTGGAGGCAGAGGTTTCGGTAAGCTGAGATTAAGCCACTGCATTCCAGCCTGGGTGACAGAGCAAGACTGTCCCAAGAAAAAAATAAATAAATAAATGATGGGCACATGGACATTTTAACTGCACAGGGTGTTGGTAACCTTAGCTCCTGTGTTGTTCAAGGGTCAACTGCACTCATTTTAGGGTATTAAAATTAATATGTAATCAGTGAAGTAAGGAAAACATTTGTTTTTAAGGAAAGCACACAAAAGATGTTTAGTATCATTAGCCATCAAAGAAGTACAAATTAACACCAGACTGAGATAGATAATACTTCACACCTACTAAGATGTGTATAATAAAAAAATAATAACAAGCATTGGTAAGGATATAGAGAAACTGGACCTCTCATATACTATTAGTCAGAATTTAAATAGTGCCATTGCTCCGGAAAACTCTTTGTTCTTCAAAAGGTTAAACATAGTGTTATTGCACGACTCAGCAATTAACCTAGGTGTCTACCAAAAAGAAACAAAAACACACATTCACAGAAAAACTTGTACATAAACAGTCACAGCAGCATTCTTCATAATGAGAATGTAGAAACAACCCAAACATCCATCATCTGAAGAATGGATAAATGAAATGTTATATATCTATATGATAGAATATTATTCAGCAATTGAAAGTAATAAAATATTGACACGTGCTACAAATAAAGGAACCTAAAAACATTTCAGTAAGTGAAAGAAGCCAATCACAACAGACCACATCCAGTATGATTTCATTTATATGAAATGTTCAGAATACACAAATCCTCAGAGACAGAAAGTAGGCTAGTGGTTACCTATGGCTGAAGTGTGAGGAGGGTGCTGCTAATGGACTCATAATAAAAATCTTCTACAATCAGATTGTGGTGATGGTTGCACAACTCTCTGAGTATACTAAAAGCCATTGAACTGAGCACATTGAAAGGATGAATTTTATGGCATGTGAATTACATTTCAACAATACTGTTTAAAAAAGAAAAAAGAAAGAGCACAGGAAAGGGATCAAGGGCATTGTGTTGAGTCTCAACTTTGTGATTTCGTAAATAAATCACTTCACCTCTGACTCTCATTTTACCGCGGGCATTGAAAAAAGCAAAATCAAATAACAAAAATCATAAAACAACAACAATAAAAAATGTACCAAGTTAGATGATCTCCTATGAGTTGCTCCAAACTCTATCTTTTAAAATATTTATAGAGTATCTATTACATGGCCCATGCAATATATGTGGATTGAAGTAACAGTGTCTCTAGGATAGCACAGCAAGATAATAGTGATGAACTGCAGAGGCACAGAAAAGAAAAAAGATAATGTGAAATTAGGAAGGAAATGCTTAGTGACGTTGACAAAAGTAGAACATAATAGAAATTCTGGATTCATGTGGGTCTGAGGTCACCGACCTGGTCCTTGGTTAGGATTTGAATGGCTTGGAAGAAGTGAGGAAGTTCCCAGAGCTGGAAAGAGCATAAGAAAGGCCTAAAGGGAAAAACTTACATGATAGGTCCACAGGTCGGGGGCTTAAAGTAGAGCTCAAGAGAGAACACCAGGAAATAAGGATTGAAAAGGTGGGGCAAACCAAAGAGAGCCTTGGAAGATGCACCATTCCATTGAAAACAGGAACCTTGAAGAACAGAGGTATCACCATCTGAAAGTAAACTTTAGGGCACAGCAGCTAATTTTATGGGAAATATCATGGGTTTCAACTTTGAAATTCTGGTTTTGATAAGATGGCAAGGAGACCCTATAAGCTTCTGAAAGCCCTAGATAAGAGATCAGAGCTGAGAATGTCTGTTGAGTCATCTTCAGAGCCTGCATTGGCATTTTTCAGTGTTAAGTTTATTTCTGGAACTATATGCCATGTAAGCATTTTTACTTTTCTCATTCCCCAATAATACTGAAAGGTCAAGGAAATAGGCTAAACTTGATTAGGCTAAGATTCAGAAAACTAACAGGGAAAGGGAAAATTAAAATGGTCTCCAAATTCTCAAGACATTATTCTCTGTAGCAGAGGAAACCTCTTTTGCTGTCAACTATCACATTGAGTTAGAGCCTGATAATGATCAGTCCACTATTTTTTAGATTTCCTTTATATATGGAGTATGTCTCCAAAGCACAGTACACTTTTATGACAAAAACTCATCACCTAGAAATTAATTATGGCATGCAAAAAAAAGTTTACCTTTCCTCCTCTAATGTCTCACAGGCTGTCACTTCTATTAGTAATACTGAGCCAGGTTATAGCTAAGAAAACTTAGTGCTGACAAGGCCAAGGACCTGGGTTCTCATTAGCTAGCATTTGGGAAGGAAAGAACACATTATTTCCCATAGACTGCATCCTTAACATCATCCAGTTGCTTCTGACATTGAGTATGCGTAGCTGAGATGAAGCTACTTTCCTGCTAGCAAAAGTGTGGAGTTGCTTTCATGGGTCACCGATGGGCACATACTGGACATTATGGGAACAGGAAAACACTCAACAAACACTGAATAAAAATATAGTCCCTGTTTCAACAAGAAGTCCTAAAGCAAAAATTGTGAGCAAGATTCTTTTTTCTTCAAATATTATGCAGTGTTTCTCAAGGATCTTTTTTTGAAAGTAGCTGCATTTGTTTTCAGGACGTGAAGATGTTCCCATCACACTGCTTGACTCAATGGCATATTGTTCTGTCCATGCTGATTTTTTTCATCCTTATTCTTTTCAGTTAAAAGTGATGATAATTATTGAGTTAAAGAGAGAATAACCTAACAGCTACTTTTCAACGAGCTAAATGCTGAGCAGCAGGTCCGTGCTGAATCTGAAAGATTGATGCTAGCTTTTCCAAATTTAGAAAGGAACCGGAGGGGCCATCGACTCCATCTCTGAGCCTATGGAAGAGGACGGTTAATCACAGTTAAACTCTAAGTCAAGAGCGTTGCCTGGGGATTGCCTAGAAGGTACCACTGTGTTTGTTTTAAATACCGCTTCCCGCACTTTGGGAGGCCGAGGTGGGTGGATTACAACGTCAAGAGATCAAGACCACACTGGTCAACATGGTGAAACCCCATCTCTACTAAAAATACAAAAAAATTAGCTGAGCATGGTAGCGCGCACCTGTAGTTCCAGCTACTCAGGAGGCTGAGGCAAGAGAATTGCTTGAACCCAGGAGATGGGGGTTGCGGTGAGCCGAGATTGCGCCATTGCATTCCAGCCTGGGTAACAAGAGCAAAATTCCATCTAAAAAAAAAAAAAAAAAAAAAACGCTTTCCAAAATTCCCTGTCAATTTTACGTTGACAGGACTTTCTTAGATATTAGGACAAATAATGTAAGAGGCCTTATTATCATTAGACTCAGAATGTTTCCTGTGCTGATGAGATTTGTGAGTTCTAAGAGCAAAAGATAGGACAAAGAGTTTTCCAAATACATTTAATTCTTCTTTGAAAATATGCTTTGTGAATCATTATATTACATATAAATCAGAGACTGTGCCTTATAGAAAGTTTAAATTATTACAATTGTAATTGAATACCTATTCCTTTAAAAAATAAAAAAGTTCCAAGATAAAACAGCTGCAAATTGAGTATAATATCAGTAGGGTCGGGGTTTGTTATAAAAGTATATTAATATTATAAATATCATAAAATCATATAAAAATATAAAATACCTAGAGTTACTACCAGGGTATCTAATTCCAGTAACTACTTGACTGGCATGTATTTTAAATATTATAATGCAAAATCAAAACTATATTGCACAACTTGAATACAGAGCTTCTCTAACATTTCTGTCTAAAAGAGTTTGGAGAAAGCATTGTGTGCTTTCAAGTATCCTTATTTTAGATGCAGCATTAATAGTGGTTCCCAGCCTTTCCATTCTATATCTACTTCTCTTCATAAAATCAACTTCATAAAAGCCTTTTATTAAACATACCTTAACATTTTAGTTTTCTAAAAATAATGTATAAAATGTTAAATTATTAAGATATAGAAATACATTTTAAAAGTATGTACTTGGGGCCGGGTGTGGTGGCTCACACCTGTAATCCCAGCACTTTGGGGGGCCGAGGAGGGTGAATCACTTGAGGTTAGGAGTTTGAGACCAGCCTGGCCAATGTAGCAAACCCTGTCTCTACTAAAAACACAAAAATTAGCCAGGCATGCTGGAAGACAGCTGTAATCCCAGCAACTACAGAGGCTGAGGCAGAAGAATTGGTTGAACCCCAGAAGCAGAGGTTGAAGTGAGCTGAGATCATACCACTGTACTTTAGCTCAGGTGACAGGGGAAGACTGCATCTCAATAAATAAAACAAAATTATGCACTCAGCATAATATTTAATTCATTCAGAATAAATGAGACAATTTTTAAGATTTACGTATATTCATGTTGATTTTACTAGATGACCACAGTTGTTCCCCATTCCTCCAAATCCAGTTCTCACTGAAATTTTCATTCCCAATGCTGAAAGGACAAGAAATTTCTAGATAATCATATTGTATTCTTAAAGTTGTTTATAAAATTACTATCTATATTTGTATTGTTTTATTATAAATGAACAACCCTCCTCATTTTCTGAAAATATCATAAAATTAATTCTAGCCATAAATGGAGTTAAATATTTTATTGGATAGCAGATAAATTAATTTTTTGGCTTTTTGAAGATACTTGTAATTATTTGCCATTTTCAACCCTCCATTAAAATTCCTTAACATTCCTTCAAAATTCAGAAAAATTAAATAATCCTCTGATCAAGGACTAAGGGACAATGTCTATGCAGCAAAGGGTTTTTATTTATCTTTCAGAATTTAACAGTGTTTTTCATTATATAAAGAGAAGGAGAACACATATTAAATTATATAACCTTTGAGTTGGGTCATCTTTCCAAGGAACTATGCTGGATGAATGTTTTAAATATGCACATGAAAATTTAGCAAACATAATCTCTTCTGAATGTATTATAAGCTCTTCAGAATCAGATGGGAGTTTAGCTTTCAATGTCTAGCTAGGAGGATTCAGGGACAGCGAATTATGTAAAAATCACTTTACACCAAATGCTGAAAGAAAAAAGTTATGCCACAATGTCGTAAGTTAGACCACCACAGAATGGACTCTCAAATATCAGACTTTGCAGAAAACAGGATTTGGTCTGCAGTTCTGTATATAGAGTGGTTTGGTTTTAGGCTATGGGGGAAAAATAGGTATAATACATTCACAAAAGTTTATAATGGGGTGGGGGTATAGCCTCAGAAGGACAGAGTAGTGTGGAGGGTAAAGCAAGTCTGTCTTGGAAGCTAATCTGCCATGTTGGCTTCTGATTAACCTCTGCTCCAGGAAGGCCTCTAAGATTTCCAGTTTATCTGTTGTTCTTTGCTTAAGAACAGGAACTTACTAAAAATCCTGCTCTTCGATCAGACAGCTTTCCTGTTATTGTACTTCAATTATTCTCCACTTCCTTTCTGTGGGGATCCACTATCTTGTCTCAAACCACCTAAGACACAGACATGGCTTCTGTCGGTAAGTCCCTATTCAATGTTTCTTTCTGAGAAACTAAATTTTTCAGCTTCTTTCTTTGGCTTCTTAGCTTTCTCAGACTTTGGAGACAGATACGCACAGGTCTGCCCACCTGCAAACAAGCAGGAAGAGTGAGTCTATCAGATTAAGTCCTGGTGATCTGACTGACACAGGGGAGGAAAGAGATAAATATCACCCAGGTCCTTATTGGAACTGAGCCCTGGCCAAATAGCTGAGTCACTGACAGTATTTCTCTCCCCTGATGCCAGGGCAGGAGGAAAGGATACAAAATGTCCCCACATAGCCAAGGCAAGTGGACAGAAGGCCTGAAAGGTCTGGCATTCTGATAGGAATAGTCAGGAAGCTGAAAGTGACTGCTTCTCAACTGACCCCTGGGAGTATCTTGGGTGTCAACAGGAGAGCGGTTTCAGACAATGACATGTCGGTCCTAATAGATGGCTCATTGTTTCCAATAGAGGAATGGGTTAACCTGCAGTTACCAGAACAACTGGACTAGACTAGAATAGGGCAGGGCCCTAGAGGCTTCCATTTTAGGAGTAAATGTCTGTCCCATATGTAGTCCCTAAGGTATGTTAAATTAGGATATGTTTTATGCTTTCTTTTATTGCAACAACATTACTATGTTTCATAGAAATATTGGTTATGGAAGCACAGTATTAATAATCTTATGAATAATGCATATACTTAGGCATGACTCCATCTCACCCTGACTGAGGTTTAAGACCACTTGGTTAATAAGATCCAGGACAATTCTGAATGAAAGGGGGCATTCAGAATAATCTCTAGAGAATTATTTTAAACGCACCTGCCAATAAACTTTGCCTAGGCTTCTGCATGGCAGTAGAACTGGGTGTGATGGGTTGGGCATGTATATTTTTATAGTGTCACATCCCTGATTAAGAACCAGTTAGAGATAAGGAAGAAGGACCAAGATTCCCTGGAATGAAGATTTTATCTTTATATCTTGAAAGACAGATTCTCTGGGACTGAAGTCAGCCCTGAATTTGCATTTTAATGGTGATTCCGGTGCTAACAGCTCTGGGATCTTCCTTCCTGAACAGGGCTAGCTGAAGAAGTCTACTACAAATCGGGATCGATACCATCCCAGAGGCAGACTCCACACAGGCATTCATGACCACTTTAGTAATAGGTGAATCCGAAACCCATTACCTTCTTTCAAGTGTGCTGAGAGGATTCCCTACCTTTCCAGGAAGAAGTTATCATTTCAGAGCAAAGAACCATGGCAGCTTGGAGCCCTGTTGCTCAGATGACTCTTTTTTATAAATATATATTAAGCGTGAGGACATATGCTTGATACAAAAAATAAACACGTGTGTCCCCACACACGTTAAATAATCATTCTTTTTTATAATGACAGAAACCTGGAAACATCCCTTTCCTCACTGTCTTTTACAACTCTCCTGATGTTTTTGACTTCTGAGGCTATATGACACTTTATGCTAACACGTTTGAGGGAAAACACACTTCGTCTAATCAGGCATTGTTTAGACACCTGCCATCTAACACTGATTCCTATATACTCTTCATCACCCTGTTCCAGATGAAGCATCAGTTCTCAAATTAACTCATTAGTCCTATAGAAGAGCATGCATGGCTGCGAGTGGAGGAGGGGATGATTTCTTACACTAAGGTAAATAAAAACGTCATAGATTTATAAGTAGCTTCAGTCTAACTCCTTACGTCTGTATAAGAGGTATCTTAGTCTAAGAAATTTGATCCACATTTTTGTCCTGAAACTCTTACCAAGCTGGCTTTGAGAAAGCTTATGTTACTTTTCCATTAAAAAACAGAAATTACATAATTGACACAATGTTAATTAGTGCTTTTTTTCAGAATACTTTCAACTCCTTAGAGAAGGGGAATATTAACACAGAGTGTTGCTATAATGGGACCAAAACTGGTCTATACCTTATTAGAGGCAGTATGGCACTGCATATAGAGTTAGACATTCTCAACCTAAGTGGCCATTCAGAATCACCTTTAATTGAAGCCCTGATTCTAATATTTAATACATGAGTGCCCTTAGACAAGTTCTTTAATCATGTCCTATCCTGTTCCTCATCTGCAAAATGGAGATAATAACAATTTCTATCCCATAGGGATTTTTGAGGATTAAGTAAAATAATACTTACGAAGTGCTTAAAATCATGTTTGACATAAAATAAGCTTTTAATAAATATTCACCATTAATATAGGAAGAGGGGATGGATGGAAATTTCAGCAATATCAAGAGACATATAAAATAAATGGCTGTGTTGTTAGGTTTTTAAAATATTCCAGATTCTTCTGACTGTCAGGGTTTGGATCATTTACATCTGTTGTTGAATTAAGTTCTTTTTTCATATTTATTTATGTATCTGTATGTAATATTCTGACATATAATGATATTTTAATTAACTAATACAAAAAGTGGCACATGAATAAAATGAGTAATTAACCAGGGGTCAGGAAATGTAGTGCTAATCCTATTATATCATTAGCTATATGACTTTGGGGAAGCATGCTATATTATAATTCCATCCATTTAGTTTTCTCACCTTATTTTCTTAAAGAAAAATGACAGCATTGGATACAGTGAAAATATATTATACAAAGGCAAAGTATCACCATAAATTGTTTTAAAAATAGACAATTGCTCATTTAACCCAACTTAGGGCTTTAGTCTGCTCTGTCTTGATCAGTAATTTAATCTTTTATGTGCCCCTCTCTCCAGATAGATAAGTGAACATCTTGAACTCAGTGCCTTCCACTTTTCCCTTTATCTTGCACAGCCCTGCTCCTAGTTCTGAGCACAGAGTAGTAACAAGAAAGATGACAGGTGATGGATCACACCTGCTTGTTGCTATTACTTGGTCCTGCAAAATTTCATTCTTTCCATGAAATGTTTAAATCTCTTTAGATTGCACTAACTAGAAATTCTTAAATTGCTTTTTTGAGTTTGAAAACAAATGTGTTGCTTTGGAAAAAAGTATTAAATTTAAGTGTTTTTATAAAACCCAATTTGACAACTATTTTTCTGCCTGTGAGCATACTGCCACATGAACCACCTAAAACTCCCAGAGTAATTAAGTCTCAGTCTTTCCTTAGGGTCATTCCTTTTCTTATTTTAACTTTTAATTTTTATTGTGGTCTAATAAATACTATATTTCTATTTTATTCTCTCTCTGTAGTGTAGACCATCTAAAATCCTATGGAGCATATAAATAAGCATAAGCAAAATACACAAATACTTAAATGACATAGTATTTCAAGAATTTTCTTGCAGAAAGTGAAGGTCAAGTATAGGGAAGAAGGGTGTGAAGCAGCATAATTGATGTTTTCAATTAGACAAAATTATTTGACTTGAATCTGACAATTTTTTCTTAGATTCTATTTTGACTGATTTTGCGTTAAAAACATATGATCCATACAAATATACATACATATTGTGAAGGATCAGACCATGCCAGAGGATATCTTCCTGGGATTATTCTAGATCCAGCCCAGTGGGCTGAAATGAGGAGACCTCAGCAGAAAAATGCAGTGGCAACACCCTGGAAACAGTCAGTGTTTTGTCACGTCCAGGGGTAAAGACAATACATGGAAGTGACAACATGGGAGGATGCATTTATTCACCTAATTCAACATACTGTAGATGATAAATCATGAATAATGATAGGATATGGTGCTTCATCAATGAGCCCATTTCTCTAATCGCTAACTATATTCAGCATCTATTCCTCTTATTGGCCATCCCTATACCTATGTGGTACAATATCTACCTGCACACACACACACACACACACACACACACACACACACACTAGATAGTGCTGGATGTAACTTTTTTAAAAATCCAAAAAAGAGTATATGATTTCAGAGGGAATCCATATTTCTTCTAAAGGAAAAGATAAGAATTAGGTATATGTATGAAGACTCCATTTCAGCTAAGGTTTGAGTTACAGGTATGATTTGAACACGTTCTTGATTATTTAGTATATAAACGTACAAATCATATTTGTGTTATTGTTAGTTATATCCACAGGGCATAACACAATGCTCATTTCCATTTAAATGAGTTAATTCTAATTTGAAGATAAAGAAACACAGAAGTGAGCAGGGTCCAATGTGGAAGAGGTAAGAAGGTGCGTTCAAAATAAAAGACAGATTTAATACCATGGGAAAAGCTGATTATGGAAAATGTTACTTTGCCAGGGTAAGATAAGGCTGTTTGTAGGCAATAGGAAGTCATGGTGAATTTGTAAGCAGGGAACCAATATAGTAAAAGAGGTGCTTTAGCCACATCAGTCAGAGATCAGGAGTGGGGTGGGCCAATAATAGATTCTATTAAACACATCAGGGAATAGGACTAGAGATGACTGTGTAAGAGATCAAGAAGTCTACATTTAAGGAACCTATAAGGGAAAGGGAGGCCACAAACCTGATGCAAGACAGATAAGGAGAAAGACAAGAAGCCAGATAAAGAAACTCATTCCAGGAAAAAGAGAATGATAAACTGTGCTAACCTACCCTGTGTTAGCCAGACAGACTCCATCTTGCTGAGAATCAGACAGGCTCCGTCTTAACCACTGCCTCACCCTTCCCGCCATTTCTCCCTTGAGAGCATACCTGGGTCATGCTCTTGTGCTGGGTCATGCTGTACTTAGACCTGTAGAGGCATATAACCATTGTAACCATATCCTGCTTAGCAAGCCCACTTGTTATAGTGATACCTGCCTTGATTGATTGTATGACAGATACCTAATACCCCCACACCCTTGGTAACCAGCAATCATTGGAACCGCTTTTATATACCCTCCTTAGTAATCAATAATCATGGGAACCTCCTGTCTCCTGGTTACCAGCCTCCATATCTAACTTGCTTGTTCTGCTTCTATAAATTCTGCTTCAGCTAGGCTCGCCCTCCCCTTTCTTAAGCAAGGTATAAAAAGTAATCAAGCCCCTTCCTGGGGACTGAGAGAATTTTGAGAGTCAACGGTCTCTCAGTCGTCCGCTGGCAATAAAGGACTCTCAATTGGAACTCAGAGTGTGGCACTTTCCTTCTAATTCACTCCAGTATAACAAAACCAAGCAGAAGGAGGCTCATCAACTCAGGAAGAAGAGCACAGAGGTCATGGGTGACCTTGATGAGAACAGGGTTAGGAAAATGATGCAGCAGGAGCCAGGTAGTAGGGTTTCAGGAATCAAGGGAAGTAAAGGAAGTAGAGATCCTGAACATGGATGACATTTTCAAAAATATTGCTACAAAGTAAAGAACAGATAACAAGTGGTTAAAGCAACTTTTGGTTAATATGGTAGAAAGTTGATTACAGTCCATTGAAAATTAAAAAAAAGGCTACTAAGTGCACAGTTAAAGAGATAAGAGAGGAAGGATAATCTGAGTGAGATCCCTGAGAAATCTGTAGGAGATGGAACACAGGAGAGGAAGGACTCTAGAAAGGATGTATCTTCCAGACGCCTGTGGAAGAAAAGGGAGGAGATTGGGGCAGCCACTGCTTGTAGGTCTGGGAGCTGGGCAGACACCAGGTGAGAGTGAAACAATGCAGAGGGTCTTTAGGTATAGTAAAGGAAGTCATATCCCTTAGAGACGGCTGATGGCCAAGTCACTTGTCCCAGAGTGAAACTACAGTAGAGCTGCCACCCCAGGCACAACACTTCGAGTGAAGTCATTTATCTCAATTAAAAAATTAAACTAAACTAAAAAGTCTCATTTTTTTAAATTAGTTTTTAATCTGAAATGAAAACTTTTAGAGCAAAACTTTATAATTTCCTACGTGGAGTGCAGAATGTATATAGTGAATGTTTAGCCTTTAAGAAATTATAGTAACAGAAGCCACTTAACCTGATTATAAATATGTCTTCAAGCCACTTCTTGAGGGAAATTCAACTCCACCTCATTTTTAAAAACTGAATAGTTATCTCTTAACTATTCAGAATTGCATCATGTGCCTGATTTTTAAGATGTACCAATGTATTTTCAACATCATAGTATCTGTGAACTTCAGATCTTCATGAAGAACCTTATTTTCAATCTGTCTCCACTCCTATAAAAATCCAATTAAAATTTAGAAGAGTATTCTGTGATTAAAAGTCTAATTTGATTTCATGCCTGTAAAAATCTGATTATAAGAGAGCAACATACCTGAAAGCCATTATGTTCACTTCCTTATAAATGTCTTGAGACATTTACAATTAATCATGGTGTCATTAACTTTTATTGAGCATTGAAATAAGTGCTGACCACATGGCTATATTTTGGCTAAAGTTTTCCCAGAAAAAATCTATTCATATCATACTATTTTTAAAATTCAGCTCTTAGGGAACACATTTCTTTCTACTGCTATGCCCCTATTATTCCATAGATAACGAAAAGTATGTAATTCACCATTTACTTGTTGCCTTAGAGAGAAGTTCAGAATCAAATCTGGTATAACAAATGAGTAATTAATTCTACCACACATTTCCAGGGCAATAATATCTACTTTATCTTCATTAATTTTACACATATGTCTTAATCATTATTTTCTTCATAAATACCCCAAACTTGTAGACATAGCTCTTGATCTGTCATAAAATGCTAATTGAAAAAATGTCAAAAACAAATGACTAGATGAAACTTTCCATTAATATTTAGCATAAAACTTCTCTTAGAATGGTACGTCACTTTGTGATACAACACATAGATTTTCAATTTATTTTTGTTTGTTAAAAGCTAGTTATAAGATTTGTTTGTCCAAATAAAAGAAAACAGAGTTCTACTACATGATGTAACAGAATTGACAATGTAGTGAACCAACTCTGCAAACTGTGTAAATTCCTAAAGCTCATTAAAATCTATGGGAATCCACATTACGCTTTCATGCCTGGCCTGATCCAGCTGTCCTAAAGCAAGTTAAACTCAGCAGGAAAGCATACAGTTTCTGTGCTGAAATTTTTCATGTGAAAGGAATACAGACTAACTCTAGCAGGTGCCAAACAGAACCAGAGCAGTCATCTTGATTTTCCATTCACATAAGGTAAAATTGGAACTTTCAGGCAAATACATTATTTGTTCTTAAATACCAAAAAAAACCCCAAAAAAACCAAAAAAACAAACAAAACAAAACAAAAAAACCCTCCCTCTACAATACATACTTAGTTGCCAATTTAATTGAATTATTTAGATAGTTGTATTCAAAAAATTTTTGTGTCTATACATTGACAAGAAAAAATATTATAAATCCTTGTGGGATAATAAGGGAACAAAAGACTTTACTTTCTTCTTTTAAAACCATCACCAAATTTTTCAATTGGCTAGAGCTTTTGTATCAGGATGGTGCTTCTGATATTAAGTATCAGCAACTTCATTAAAACTCGCATAAACAAAGTGTTTAATTGGCTGAAAGAACTGGAATTGAAGAGGTGTGGCAGGGGAACTTCACATATCATAGGAGCCAGCTTTGGCTTCCTTCCTTGGCTACTTTCTAGGCTTGGTTATCTTCTATGGAGAAGGATTGTACTCAATCTCTCCTTCATTATCACAAATTAGCTACCACCAGTTGGCAAGAAGGACAAGATGTGTTCGTGATCATCTCCAGTGGGAGAGAGTGAAAGGGGTTTTCCATTGCTACTCTCTAAAAACAGGGAATGACTTCCTTAGGATCCTCTAGTAATCCTTTCCTTAAGACTCACTGGCTACAATACGTCCACAGGACCATTCTGGGGTTAATCACTGACAAAGGTTTAGGATTTCCAGAATTATCATAAATTAACCTGGGACCATCTCTGAACCTTCAGATTGGGTCAGCATCTTCTAACACACATATAAAGAGATGGGGGAAGAAATAGATAAATGATCAAAATAGAGGTGCTGTTAGAAAAGACAACAGCGGGATAGCTGTTAGTCAACAAACAATTCAAATATATTCATTCTGTATTTATGGAGCACCCAACATTAACCCATTTATTAAACCAGTAAACATTTATTGAGCATCTACTCCTGAATATTCCTGACATTCTGCTAAACCAAGGGATTCAAAGAAATCAGAGACAGAGCAGTTAATGAGTTTACATATATGGATGAAAGGTCATGGGACTTGAGAAAGTCGAGAAATTATGAAGCTAGAGTGTTGGATCAGATGTCCACATGGATATTAAAGCACTGAGATTTAGGGCTAAAAGGTAGGAAAATGATTCTGTCACTCTGTTGAAAAATTAAAAAAAAAATTCTCAAGTTCAATAGACTTTAAAGGAAGCTCCAACTTCTAAGGGTAACCAAGCCAAATATGACTAATTCTCAAGCAAGCGTAGTCTCAAGAGCCAATCTCCATTGAATAACTGGGAAGTGATTAGCTTCAAACAGTAAGAATTTTAAAAATCAACATCTTATAAAATGTATTTAATAAGCTTATTAAGCTTATTAGCTTATTAAGCTATTAGCTACATCAAATCTATCTACATCTTTGTCTTTTATGTGACTCCTGCTACACTCCAAACAAGTGAACAAAGTATTAGCATCCTTTTTTTCATTATTTTCCCCTTTAATTGTCAAAGGCTGTATTGTGCTAGAGACTCTCCTATGCTCTTTCATATTCATAAGAATAAACTATGAAAGTAAAAGAGTTTAATGTTCGTTCGTAAAAATGATCTTCACTCTTTCTAAGCACATATAATTTTCCTGGAAATAGCCACCTTTGCACCAAATTTTAAATACAACATGTTACGGGATGTCCAAACAATATTACTCACCACACTGTGTCTTCTTTCTGGACACTCAAGGGGGTCATGTTTCTTAGCTTCCTTAGAGTTAGGATCAAGAAGGATCTCACTATATTTTGGCCAATTGAATGTGGGCAGGAGAAAAATCCACTTCTAGGTTTTATTCTTAAAATAACATATGACAATGTCCAGTTTCTAAGGAACCTAAGATTGGCCTCATCCAAATCCAAACTGCGTGTACAGTTTCATGGTCCATGATAATCTGCCATGTAGCCTTTACTTCGGGAGAAGTGGAATGCTCTATTCTGTAAGTTTTCCCAGGTGCTCCCATTTCTTTGACTGTATCTCCAATGTTTCTTTTATTTAGAACACTAAAGTTCCTTGGCTCCTACCACCTGATATGAAACCTAACCATCACTTACAGGTGATATTAAAGTTCTTCTTCTTTTCTAACTGCGTTTAGAGCCTCAGCTTGGACTTATTTCCATGAATTCTCAATTCCAGGCAACTGTTCCATCTACTACTGTTCAAACATACTTTATAATACCCAGGCTTTATGTAATTCATTCTGCTATTCTACTATGAAAAATGTACCATGCAATTGTACATGCAACTTCTAGTCATTATTCATGACCTATATAAAAATCCTGCCTTCTTTGTGAAAGCTTTCTTGACCAACTCAGCCTTGAAATACATTCTGAATTCTCACAGCAGTTTTGCACAAATCTTTGAGTTAATAATAAATGTTCGTGAGGCAACACTGTCTATTTGTTGTCCTGGTTTATTTAATTTTTTTTTTAATTTTAATTCATCTGTTTATTTTCTCGACCAAGTGACTGCATTAGTCCAGATAAAATAAAGAAATATGGGCTGAGATATTTATTATTGTATTTTCTTGTTGCCTAACCTTTGCTCATATCCAAGTAACAATGTTCTGACACCCTCCTCCCACATACACACAAGATACCTGACTATTTTAATATGTAAAAGATGAAATCCTAAGAAGCCAGTTCATAGTTAGGGCTGTAAATATTAGTTTTGAAAGAAAGTGAGTAAATACCCAGACAACCCCTGCTCAAGAATTTGCCTCGACTGAAATAGAAATAGACTAGATGTTAATGAGTCCCAGAGAAGGGTGCTAGAGCCTGACCTCCTGGCTGATTCTAAGAACAGTAGTGGCAAATGGCAGAAATTCAAAAGTTTAAGAAGAAATCTCAGAAATAAGGGGACCTACGCTTTCATCCCTGGGTAAACATCATGATGACAGCAAACCTCAGTGAAACTATTCAACACCGTAAGTATGCTATATCTGAGCAGCAGACATGGCTGTAGGGAGGAATCTGAGAAAACATGACAGCTCACACCCAGACAGACCTGTGAAGGTATCCAAAATATGCAGCCAGCTCCAGGAGTCACTCTGAGAGGCTTACAACCTAAGGTAGTCAGGGAGTCAGGATGAAAATACAAAGTAAATTTTGAAAGCCTGATAATTAAAACTCAAGGTATGACTGTGACGGGGTTTGCATAGAAATAGAAAATAAGATACTCCTTATTGCTTAACACTGTTGAGTACAGTTTTCTGTTCTTTCCAGTCTAAGGTATTCTAACCAGTACACAAGGATTACTGATAAAACTTTTACTAATAATTGGGAAGTTTTTAGGCATGGAGTCAGTCTCCTTAAGCAAGTCTATATTAAAGATATTCAGCATCTATCATGCTTATTATTGGCCATCCCTATACCTATGTTATACAGTGTCTACTTGCACACACACACACACACACACACACACAAATTTGATAGTGTTGTATGTAACTTTTAAAAAAAATCCATAAAAGAGTATGTGATTTAAGAGAGAGTCCATATTTATTCTAAATGAAAAGATTAGAATTAGGTAAATGTAGGAAGATTCCATTTTAGACTTGCTTAAGGAGACTGACTCCATGCCTAAAAATATATTATCGAAAGGGGAAACATTATACTCCTAGGGCATGAATTAGAACTGTAAGCTGACTTATCTGATGTTTTTCTGCATCTTTCATTATTTGAAGGAAATGTATTTATTTCACCAGTGCTTACATAATGCTATTCATGTGCTAGAAACTGTTCCAAGCACATTACCAATATAAGCTCATGGATACACCCATAAAAACTCGGTAGGGCAGGTGCTGTTATTTTCCCCCACATAACAAATGAGAGCATACAGAGCACAGCCCAAGGTAGTCTGCCTTCACTTTAACCACTAACTATGGTGCTTCTTTCTCAAATTTTATTTTATTGGGCTTAGATTCCAAATAAAATTAAACCTGAGTCACAGTATATAAAGCAGATGACAGAGAAGCAGCTCTGATTGAAATTGGGAAGGAAGATTTGAACAAGTCATAACTTCACAGGTGTCAGCTTCTTCTTTGCAAAAATACAGGTGGTAAATTAGGTGAATTCTTAAATTTCTTCTAGCATGGGCTATAGTAAGATATTTCTGGCATCCAAATATATGACTCTAATTACATTTTCTCACGAAACTGAGGCTCAGGCAGAAGTGAGAAAACTTAAAGATCACGAGTAACTAAGCCACCACGACACTAATGCTAATTCACATTTAGAATGAGAACATTAAAATGTTAAACTAATCATTTAAAATAATAGGATACGGATACATTGCTTTTATTTCCTAAAGGCAGGAGGAATGACCCATATAGTACAGGCAGTCTAAATTTGGATGTCTCACAGACGCTGTGATTTTGGGGTGAAGATGACTTAGGAATACATAAACCAGATTCCAAATTGTGACTTCTAGCCTCTATAAAGGGACCTCAATGAACCACAGCTTTGTGCAACCCCATCCCACTTGGTACACTTCTTTTTGAAATCTAGCTGCCATACTGTGAGAAGCCTAAACCTCAAGGAGAGGCAACATGGCGATGATGTACATAATGAACAGTTCCAACTGAGTTCCCAACAAAGCTAACTCCAGATGCCAACAAGGCAAGTAAGTCATCTGGTATGTTTCAAGTCAAACCCCTAGATGTAGCCCTTGCTTACATCACGTAAGCAGAAGAACCACGCAGCTCAACCCAATCAACACACAAAATCACAAGTGATAATTATTGTTTTAAACCACTAAGTTTTAAGGTGGTGTGTTCCACAACAATAGATCACCAAAACATATCTGTATTAAGACACTTGGTTCAAATCGTATAAAATTATCCTGAGGATTACATGGAGCTACTTGGTTATAGGAACCCCATCACTGGTTTTTAAGTGTGAGTCCATGCAATAATAGGTACTAGAACTGGAGTGTCAACTCTTCTGTAGGTGATTCGCATTTTAAAGGGAAATACTTTTCAAGTTTATTAAATGAAATTGAAATAACAAAGTATCAAACTTCCCATGAAGAACATTCAGTTTTCCATGGTGGAAAGAATAAAGCTCTGTGTGACAAGAAAACATGAATTGAAAAATATGTCATACCTGGTTACATCTGCTGCTGCATAATAGCGTGATATTTAATGATACAAAACTGCATATATCATGCAGAAGCAAACTCATATTTTTCATAATCATCTGGGAACCTGTCTGCTGCTTTTGATGATTGCTTAGAACCTTAAGGTGTTGCCTTTGTCAAGTTAATTTCTAAGGACAGTTCATATCTTGTTCTTCTGCCTAACTAGCAGATTTGTGTGTTGAATTTACAAAAGATTTAATAGAAGCAGTTTCCATTTCTTCAGAGAAATCAGCTGAATCTGAGAGTCAGACCTGTTGTTCTTAACCCTTTACTTGAGTGACCCCGTTTTGTATATGAACATTATGTCGTTAATACTTCACAATAATCTCAGAAATAGAGCTTGAATCCTGCCAATAGTTTCCAAATGTTCAGCAGCCTTAAGTTTTCTTGCAGCTTCGTACACCACGTAATCTGCCAGCAAATTACTCTTCTTCCCAGAGAGTACTCTGAGTTTGCCAAGTTTACATCCTTTGATTAAACTGATATGGAAGCTACTGTGAACAGTTCAGAAACAAAGTGGCAACTAGTCCCTGCTTCATCTCATTTGTTAGCCTCTGGTGGGTTAGAGAATAATACCTGTCTCCTTGGTAGGCCTTTCAAATGATCTTCAGTGTCTGGCACAAGGAGATCCTTAAAACATGATTGCTAAAGACAGCAGTGGAGCACCAATTCCTTCCTGAAGCCTCAGGGTTTGGATTGATGTGTTTCTCTGTGGTCTCTGTTGAAGTGTTTTCCCCAGCTGTGCTACGTGATGATTCTTCTTTAGGAAAGAAGTGTTTACTTTCTTCCCCAGGAAAATCCATAATACAGTCAAAAGTTGCAGACAACCTTTTTTGTGGATTTTCCTGAGGAAGAAAGTAAACACCTCTTTCCTAATGAGGACCCGACTCCTTGACAGCTCAAGTGACATTTCCTTCCTTGCCAGCATCTGTGCCACATAAACCAAAATAGGACTGTTTTCTCATCATTCTGCTTTTCTTTTTAATCCGGAAATGCTCACAGCTTTGAGTCATATCAGTTCAACATGTTCAAAATGTTTCTTCTTGACTTTTGAAGAAACATTCAAAAGTTTTTTTTTTGGGCTTCTGATTGTGATTTTCATAATCAGACGACTTTTGTAGCTTTGGTGTCCTCTTCTCGACCACTTGAAGTACTGCCATATCTCAAAAGGTGAGCTGCAAAGTAAGAGCTCATACCCTGGGAAGTTCACTGGCCAGATACACACACGCACACAAACACACACACACACACACACACACACACACACACACACACACCCTCATCCTAGGTCTGGTCACCTTTATCCGCTAGGGAAGATAAAGATAAATTTATTCAATGTCTATGAACAGTACGTGAAAAATTGGATAATGTTATACTGGGCCATTTTTGGAAAACTCACCCATGGTCTGTTTCAGAGCCTGTCCAGCATATTTTGTAGAGATGTGTATGCTCTTAATGCCAATAACAGGCTGTCATTGACAGTGGTATCCCATTAATTTATTGCATTTGTTTGGTTCTTAGATATTATCATGATGGAGTTAAATTTCATATTCTATGTTCCCAATAACAAGTACCTTGCCTTTTCGTGAATAAAGCTTACAGTAGTAGGCATCTAATCTATATATTCACTGATTAAGTCATTTTTATATTTACTCCCTCTTCAGCCTTCCCGGGAAAATGGAGGAGATATCAATTGAGCAAATACTATGTTTTAGATAATATGTTAGGTGTTTTATAAATACCAACTCATTTAGTCCTAAATGCAATTTAGAACAACAAAGTAGTATATTCCTGTCTATCCCATTGGAAACACATCATTAAGCACATAAGTTTTTTGTAGGTTGTTTACAGGTCCAAACTAACTGATTAACTCTCCTGTACTTTCTAAATCAAATGTTTTAACACACTTGTCTTCCCTTCAAATTTGCAGCTACTGTGTCAGTGGCGATCAGCCAAGTCTCAGTCTTCCTATTTGTTCTTAACTATAAACCCACCATTTATTTTCTGTTTTAAGATTTTTGCTGCAACTAAGGAGAAGCAGGAAAACTTTTTTGAAAGACTCAGCATGCTTTAAGAAGTTCCCCTTCTTACTATTACTGGAGATCTATAGGACTGCCTTATATTGAGGAGTCTGGCTTCTAGCTAAAAACACATGTATGATTTTCCAGGCCTGGCAATGATCAATCCAAAAGGCTTTGCCTGGCAGATCACATGGAGGGAAGCTGCCCTCCCCACACCAGACTTGGTGCGCAGCCACGGCAACCTCTGAAGCAAGTTGCAGACAAGGACTCAATTCCACTGGCTGGCCATGCTCTTATGTATATCTGTATGCCCAGACCAGGCACCATCATTCAGTTTCTTTGTCTGGGCCTTCAAGCAGTGGTATCTCTGCCCAGTCCTCTTTATGAGGGAAGCAGAAAAACTTGAAGACACTTTTATCCACTCTGACTCAGCATGCAGTAATTTTCCACTCTTAGCAATTTCCTCTCCCCATATCCAGCCCCAGGGTCCATGAAACTGCAGGAAACTTCAGTTCAGAGCTCCTTCATCAGGGAGACAAATCCCCTGTCTGTGTTGGTCCACTCAGCCCTCCACAGGTGCTGCCCCATGGGGGAAAGTGGAACTGGGGAGAGTGGGTGTGTTATCCAGTTAACCTCTTGCTTATACAATTGCAGTTCAGTGATTAAAAGGCTTGACTGTCACTTGCATCTTGGCTTGTTTTCTTGATTAGGTACTTGGCTACTCTGACCCCAAGCAGATCAGATTGCTCCAGCTCAGTCTAGACCTTGACAATCACAAATTTAAGATACCAAGCCATTTTCTCAAGCCCCAACTTTAGACTTCACCTCACCTCCCTATTTCTCCGCCTCAGATCATTTCATCCACCCTCCTGGAATATCATTACTTCCCAGCCTCAGGGTCAAATTGTTTGTGGGAACTAAGGTCCATTCAGAAGTTCAAAGATCTCTGTTATCAAGGAGGTAAATAACATTACTGAGGACAACTCCCCAAACATTTCAGTAGCTCTTCTGCACCAAGAGCACAGGCTGATGCCCTAAAAATACTTCTATGCAATATGCAAACAGTACAAGACTTTCCAAAAGTGAAAATGTTATCTGTAACTATTATATCTTAAAAATGGATCAAGTAAATGCAATATTTTTAAAAATAGAATCTGACAAGCCAGTTTGTGAGTGTACCCATAGCCTCAGAGAAAAATGGAAATATTAAATGATAAAAATGACAATGACAACCTCTTCTGGGTGCTGTGCATTTGGAGACATTATCTCGTTTAGTCCCAATGACAATTTCATGGGAGTTGGAATCTAGCATTGGTCTCATTTTACAGATAAGGGAAACAATGGTTAGCTTGTTAATTAGCTATAAAAAGTCAAACAAATGAAAAGAGGAACTTAATATTGAGTCTGACACCAAAACTTTTTATGCCTTGAAGATCACCTTTTAATACATTTTCTACAAATATTCCTACCTGGATAACATGGGGCAGCTTCTTCTGATCCTTTCAGTGGTAAATCCAGGATTGGTATTTTATTCCTCTGCTTTTCATATATAAAATTTGTTATAACTATGACAGTCACAGAGATGAGTGTTGATCCCTCAATTCTTGATAAGACATAGGATGAATTGAGGCAACCTCAGAAATGGGAAAATATTCGGTGTAAGGAGTAAAAATTGAAGCTTCCTGTTGCCTTTTTTTTTTTTTTTTTTGGCTTTTTCATTTATTTTTTTTAATGAGCATGTCTATAAATTTATCTGATTTTTCTTCCCCTTTTAAAAACATCTCCAGAAAAAAACTAGTCTAATATAAAATTATAACTTTCATAGTAATCATAACATTCATATTTATTTTTCTGGAAAACAGTTGAAGCACTATTGCTTTTGATTGCATATTACATACTGGGGAGAAAGTGTTTTTTTTTTGTTTGTTTGTTTTTGTTTTTTTACCTTAGAACTAAAATTTTGTGTGTCTAAATGTTTTTACATATTTTCTGACCATTTTCCGCTAACAAAAATAAAATGCAAAGCATTGCCTTTATTGCTCTGTCCTTGTTATGATTAAAATATGTATTATGCTACCATTCTACTTATGTAGCACTTTTACATGTTAAGATAAAAAGTACGAATTATCTCATTTTATCATCCCTTGGTTATTCAAAATAAAATAATTTTTCTAATAGGCCATGTGAAATACTGTATATCATTTTGAATCCCCTTGAAGTGAAACCAAGAAAAATTGGAGGTCTTTTCTCACAACTGTCTGATTCCTGGGGTCAAATATTAAGCATTGAAAACATTTGAATTCTTCTACTCAAGGTAGAAAATCAGTGAGGTTTTGTTTGACATTTTCAAACATTTTTCTTTGTAATCACATCAAAAACACCAGTCAGTCAAAGGGCCCGATGATGTAAGCCCCTGTGGGCCTTTCTCTAGGTGCACTCTCCCTCATTTCTATCTCTGCTCTGTGAATTTACTCACTTATCAGCACAACCGTCATCTGTCATCCTGGCTTTTTTCAACATGAGCCATCACTAAAGAGGCTAGAACAGAGAACATTAATAACTAGAAACAAGGAAGAAAACTGCAGTGACTCATGGTGTAGTGAGTCTTTGTGGTTTGAAAAACCCCAAAATGATATACCTGGGAGAAACCATGTAAGGTCATTTCATATTTTCTATTCTTTACGTTTTTCTTCCCTCCAGTTTCTGTAACTGTAAAATGGGGACTAGTAATGGGCTTTTTTCCCAGAATTTTGTGAAGGTTAAACAATACTAGGTATGGCTAAAGTAGATGATGCATATAGACATTGAGTTTCGTTCAATAAATATTAGCTGTCTGATTGCTCAGGTTTCAGCTTTCGTAGGAAAATTTACCCATACTCTGGGATTCTCCTCTCCTCTTAGCACACCTGTATCATAGCATTTTTCAATTTCAATTTTACATGTTTGGCTGCTTGTCTCAGTCCTCTAGGCTTTGAGTTCCTTAGTTGCAATGATACTTCTCATACTGCTTATATATCTTTACCATTTTCGGTGTTTACTAGTATGATAAGGCTTATAAGAAAAATAAGGGACTCCTGCAATGTGTGTGAGCTTGGAAAAATCCTCAGTATCCCTGATTCTTTGTTTCTTCATCTTAAATAAAAATGGAAATTTTCCATTCTGTCTAAGTCATAAAGTTTTATAAGGATTAATATGCATAACTACAAGATTAATGTAGCATTGATCATGGTGAACATATTTATAAAACAGTTATAGTCTTATGGAACACAACTACAATATGTAAATGTAACATTTATCATTAATAAGACATTCATATTGAACAATCCTAGGAGCCATGATTCATGTAGAACACAACACTATGTATCAGATAATAATAAATTAGAATACCCATTAGAAGAATAGAATCAAATGCAATTATCCCAAATGTAATGCATTTCTGTGTATCATAAGTAAAATTAGCCATCATGAAGGAAATCATCAGTAATATATACTAGATAAATTCAAGGAATATAAGAAACAAATTGCTTTGAAACCCTGACATCTACAAAGTTTACCATGTGAAGGGCAAGCACAGTGCTCCATGAGGCTCTTTTGTGTTCCTAGGTCTTCTCGGTAAGTAATAGATTTGAAGATTAAATTTGATTATGTGCTAAAGTCTTTGTTTTCAGTGGTGGCAAGATGATAATCTAGTTGTTTATTTAAATTGATTTTGTGACTACTATGTAATTTCACAGCTAATAATGCTTACTGACAGCAGCTCAGTTTGTCAGACATTTTTTTTTATGAAAAAAATTTTTATGAAAAAAATTCCCATTGTTTTAAAAAATCATTTTTTGAGTATGCAAAGTTAAATAAAAATGACATTTTTTTCATAAAAAATGTCATTTTTATTTAACTTTGCATACTCAAAAAATGATTTTTTAAAACAATGGGAATTAGATTTCAATTTCTTTCACAATAACTCACTTCTAAATAATGTACTTTTGAATGCATTTTTTTTGGAAGGTACACTGAGTTGTCACAGAATTATTACAAGTGCTCTCTGAATTTTATTTTTAATCAGTGTGGCAACTGACTAGGTTAGTGTAGCAGACCAGTCCCTAGCTGAAAATCCAGATGTCAACCACAAAGGAGGCACCATGCCTGCATGAGCACTCAATGTGACTACTGATTGGCTGTGCCTATCAAGGATGAAAGGAATTCGAGTTCAGTATTTTGAACAAATTACTTCATTAACCCTTACTTTGTTCATCCACTAATGGAGACAGTAAGTACCTCACAGAGTTTTTGTGAAAATTAAATTCAAATATGCCAAGATATTTAAAGCACTTTGCAGAGTACCTGGCACATAGCAGGTACTCCAAAAACATTTAGCCCTTTTTTTGATTTTATCTCAGTTGCCCACATACCCACATGTTTAGCATAATGTTTTTCCATTGGCTTTGGCTTGTTTAAATGTGAAGGAGAATCTAATAAGCTAGATTCTACTAGGTGTCCAGATCATACATATAATGATCTGATCATACATACAATGATCATATATATAATGATATATATGCCTAGTAGAATATATCACTATATGTGCCCACATGCACATACACACACACACACACACACACACACACACACACAAACACACACACACATATTTGTGAAGAATAATGGTTTCAAAAATATATAAATAGTTATGTTCCATCTAGGAAAAAAAAAAGAACCACATTTGAGGACTTGTACTGCTTGATCTCAAGATGAGCTATAAAGATATAGCAAATAAGACTACATGGTACTAGCATAGGGATAAAGAAATATATCAATGGAACAAAATAAGATCCTGAAATAGACACAAATGTGCACACATATATGGTCAATTGTTTTCAAGGAAGGCACTAAATAATTCAATGAGGAAAGAAGAGTCTTTTAATCAATGGTGTCGACAAAACTGGATACCTATATACATAATCTTGGCCCCTTCCTGAACCTATACACAAAAAGTAATTTAAGGTGGATCAAAGACCTAAATGTAAAAGCTAGTAAAACATAGAAGAATATCTTTATACCTTGGGATAAACAAAACTGTCTTAATCATGAAAGATCAAAATTAATAGCTCAGACTTTATCAAAATGACATCATCTGCTCATCAAAAGACAACATTAAAAAAGTAAAAAGGTAAGCCTCCAATTTGTAGAAAATGCTGACTACCAAAGCCTCCAACTTATAGAGATAAACTTTCAATTAGTAGAAAATATTAACAATACCAAAATATGATACAAATGTTTTCCTAAAATGTGTAAAGAATTTCCACACATTGATAATTTAGAAGATTAACAATTCAAACCAAAAAGTGTCCAAATTAAAATCTTCAAATGATCAAACATATGAAAAGATGTTCAACACTTTTAGTTATTAAAGAAATAAAAATTAAAGCCACAAGGTGATGTAACTGTATACCTATTAGATTTGCTAAAATTAAGATATCAACCAATTCATGTGTTGGTTGGGATTGGACAAGTGAAATTTCCATATACCCCTGCTAAGAATTGAAAATGTTATAACCATTTAGGAAAATTATTTCTAATCAAGTAAGACACATATCTAAATTGTGATCAGTAGTTCTACATCTAAATATCTGCATGAGACAAAGTTTATGTCCAGTAAAGATTTTTCTAACAGTGTTGCAGCAGTTTTATCTATAATAGCCTCAAAATGGGAACAATCCAATCTTCATCAAAGATACTTTGGCATATCCATTTGACGGAATTATACTAAGCAAAAACAGTTACCATAATATTCAATACTACGCATAAATCTCAAAATCATGTTAAATAAAATAAGCCAGACACCAAAGAACATATCTGGTGTAATTCCATTTGTTTAAAGTACATGGAATAGGCAAATTCAGAGACAGAAAGTAAAATAGTGGTTACCAGGTTTTTAGGGAAGAGGTGAATGGAGATATATTGTTAAATAGGTATAGAGTTTCTGTTCGGGATGATGAACAAGTTCTGGAGATGGATGATGTTGATGGTTACACAACAATATGAATATACTTAATGTCACTGAATTGTACACTTAAAAACAGTTGAAATGGTAAATATTGTGTTATGTGTATTTTACTACATGCACAAAAAATAGCCAAATACCAGAATGAAAGGGCACAAGGGAGAAAGTCCAAAATTTTTTTGCTCTTATACTTTCATATTTTTCTCCATCAATCCTTCCAGAAACAAACAAAAAAGGATGCTTACTTGGAAGACAAGAATCTTCAGAATGAAATAGTGACTTATTTTTCTAGGAGTTCTTTTTTCTTGTAACTCTACTGAGACAAAAGATAAATAATTCCAAGCATTGCATGTCATTTTAAAGGTTTAAATTTTCATTAAAGTGAGACAGCAGACAGGCTTCTAAGGAAATAACGTGAATCTGTGCCCACATCCAGCAGGGATAATGATTCTTTTAATTATAAGTTATTGGGCCAAATTCAAAAATACATGACGGGCAGGCATTAGGTAACTAAATAATAAATAGCAATTGCATTTCTTCCTTTGAATTTTAAAGGGACAACACCTGAGAACCTCTACTTGATATTCCTCACACAATGAACCCTCTGTGGCATGAAGTCATTTGATAATGGCATTTGATGCTGTGCATCCAATAACTTTAAATAACATCATTAACATTAGAATAAAAAGAATGGAAATTGGCTATCTAGAGGGCATCTGTCCTCATACTTATGAGGTTTGTCAAACAAAAATTATGTGACTCTCCCTTTGTGACACACATTTGTCTCATGTAAGTGATAAAATGAATATATTTATAAGGAAGAAGAGAAGAAGGGAGGAACAATCCATTCAGTCATCAAAAGCTTCAGCTTTAAATCAATAATTATTGAACAAATTATAACTTCTTCAAGAGATTTAGCTATTAAAAGGCATTATGACTTCACTGAGAATCCTCATGGGTGTTCCTTAGTGCTTTCTTTTGATATGGAAAAGAGTAAACACTAGCTTAGGCAAAAAACTGGAGCTAGATTTCAGGTTTGTCACTAAATTGCTAAGGGATTTGTATGTGCCTATATTTTACATAGTTGAAAATGAGGGACTTGGGTGATTTTATCACTAATACTGTTTTAAATATGTCAATCTAAGTCACTGCTTTAGAGAATAAAGGTTTTCATAGGAAATAATTATAATTTTTGTGATACTTTGGGCCGGGGGTTGAGTGATATCTGGGGTCTTGAAGCAGAAAAAAAATGGATTGGTCAATACTTTTTTTTTTTTTTCTCTGAGACGGGGTCCTACTCTGTCACCCAGGCTAGAGTGCAGTAATGCAGTCTTGAGCACTGTAACCTCTGCTTCCTGGGTTCAAGTGATTCCCCTGGCTCAGCTTTCCAAGTATCTGGGACTACAGGTGCCTGCCACCACACCCAGCTACTTTTTGTATTTTTAGTAGTGACAGGGTTTCACCATGCTGGCCAGGCTGATCTCAAACTCCCAACCTCAGGTGATCCACCCGCCTCAGCCTCCAAGTGCTGGGATTACAGGCGTGAGCCACCAAGCCTGGCCTGGTCAATATATTTTGAGAGGAGAAAGAATGAGAAAAATATTTGCTTCATTCCTGTATCGTGCTTTTGGTTTGACCCCTGAACTATGGCATATAAAAAAGGTGTTTATAAAAATAACGAAGTTACATGCACTGGTTCACATGCTTGGTGAATTATTCACAAAGGTAACTCAGCAGAGTTTTAATAACATTAGATACAGTTCAGCAGAAAAACCAGGATATCAAACAGGAAAATCAGTTTTCTTTTTATCACTCCTTTTTTTTTACGGCTTTAAATGAAAGTATGATAAATATATTGACCTTGAAACTGCAGGAAATGAGAAGAAAAGGAAACCTGGAATAATTAGCTAAATAAATCAGCTTCAAATATTTTAGGAAAAAAATGTATAGAAAGACTGAAAACTGTTTCTTAAGTTTGAATGAAAATGAGCTAGATCTACCCTGCATATTATTTGACCTTTTGGATATGAGCAAAAAAAAAAATGTGTATTTTTGTGTGAAGCAGAGTATTTGAATTATTTTTGTTAATTATGTGAAGAAATATGGAGGACACTACAGTGAACTGGATTAATAACTGATATGATGATACATGTAAAGAACTGGAGAATGTCAACATGAAGAAAGGTTTAGTGGCTTTTTAGGGTCCTTCATATTGATGCTTTTCAGCCATTATAGAATTTTCTCCCATAGTACTAATTAGCTTGACCTAAAGAACAGGCAAGGCGGTTCATTAGGACTGTATGAGATAAATGATGATAGTATAAAAGCAAAAATAAAATCAAGTAAATCTTGAGTGTGCAAAATATGTTTAGTCACTTGATCAACCACAAGTTCCAGTTTTAAAAGTAGTGAGAAAATAAGAAAAATAATAAAAGGAAAAGAAAAGAAAAGATCAAGTTGAAAGTGTTTATGAGACTTATCAGCTAAACAGTTTATCGAGAGTGGAGACATTAGAGATCCAGATGAACACAGGGGCTGTCACATAGGATGGTTCTGAAGTCTAAGGTTTTTGATGAAAGTCTCTTCAAGGGGAAGAGAACAAGATTAAATTATGGTCTGGGTATGGTGGATGAAATAAAGTGGTAGAGAAGATTGCTGGAACGGTGTGTCAAATAACTGGTCCAGAGGATTATATCTTGGATATCGCCAGACACATTCCAGATGTACAACTAACCTTCACTTACTGATGTTGAATCAGTGCATGAAGACTCCAGGTACCCTGAGAGGTTGTAGCAGTGGGGTTAATATAAGACAAAATGTAACAAAGAAACATAAAGAGGTCTTGCAAGTGAGTCAGAGCCTGGCCTGAAAAGAATGAAAGACATGCAGTTTGTCAGCACCATTCATGAAATACTTACAGGTTTTCATGGAAAATCAGATCTATAATAAGTCCACAAAATAATGTGACCACCCACAACATCAATGTGATTGTAGCGATATGAATAATTCTGTGTTTAAGATGAGAAAGGCACCCTTAAGGGATGTCTAACAGTCACATGGCATTTGCAACTATGCAGAGGAGGATGATGTATCAAGTAGGGAGCTGACAGGCAAAGAGAAATATTTGCAGAAACTAAGAATATTTTACTTGGAGAAGAGAAGCCTTGGTGGAGGGAAGCGGGGGAGGGGTCCTTGACAGACATCTCCAAATACTTAAAGTCATGCCATAAGAGAAAGTCACTAAACTCACAAGATTTGTTATTTATAGTCCCAGGGGAAACAATTTTGACAAATGAGCAGACGTTAGTAAGGGACAGAACTTTGAATATACATTTCTGAAAGTTATATCTACATATGACAAAAATGGCTGCTTACAGACAAAAATGTCCCTGTCATTAGAAAAGTTCAAGCATGAGCTTGAAGAAGTAAAGGGAATCAAATGTCAAATGAATGACTGGAAAATTAGACTTTTAAGAGACTTTTGGTACATATTTTCAGTCAGCAAAATAAAAATTGCAGTCTGAAGATACATTCTTGGTGACTTTGTTTTTCTGTTGTGTATGTGAGAAGAGACTGAAGATTAGTAAAGGTAGAATTAATTAAAATTGTTAATACTGGAAGATTCATCTAACACCTTGAGGATAAAATAGAATTTGTGTAAGACTCACACAGTTAAATGTTTCAATCCAATTAATACTCCCTTAAATACTCTTTTCTTGGCTCTGAAAATGAGTCATCAAATGTAAGACCCAGAACTGAAATAAGTCTAGTTAATTCATGAAAACAGCCTCCTCAACCCTATTATATCATTGGTCACAATTCTCTGCATAGGCAGGCAAAGAATAGCTGACTGCTTGCATTAGGTAAAAATAAGATGCACTGCATTGTTGAGACACTTGCTTTATTATCTATTTTAACATATAGATGTTGATAGATATAAGCATGCATTTATTTTATCATTTGCTTATTATAACAGGTACTATTTTACACACTTTACAGTCATTTATGACTTTTCATCTAAAGAGCCAAGAGCACATTCAGAAATATATTTCCCAAGAATTCTACCATAATACAAATGTTTGCTTGGTTTGAACCGAATCTGATGTGACAGCATGATAGATACTTCTTCCTTGGCTAAAGAGCATCACTTCCCATCAATGTCAGTTCTTCACAAGACCCACATGTCACAGAGTAAGTATATTTTCTTATTGTAACCTCCGACTCCTGTTGTGTATCCCTCTGTCAAAATGTATCCCATAGGAAACTTCTTGACATCTGTGTCCTACTCAGTCTGGAGGAAAAAAATCAACTCTAAGATCAAAACTACGTTTCTGGAAAATACTCTCAGAAAAAGGTACACTGATTTATTAAAGAAAATAATAAGCAAGTCTACATACCTACATAATACTTCGTGGAAAACTAGACTTCAAACTACATGATGTCACACACTTATATACTTTCTTCACATACATACTTCCCAAAATCACAGAACTTACTGTCAATTACAGAAAAAAAATCAATCACACTAGTGAACGAAAACAGTTTTCATCTAGTAATCTAAATTGAATCTCCATGTGCAGAACTTGTAAATGCTTTATAACTTTTAAGTGAAAATTCTTAAGGCAGGCGTTTGCTCCCTTTTTATGTAATTCAGAGTAAGGAAAAAGAATTACTAACTGATCTATTTAGCTTATTAAACTACAATTCAGACACCTTACTTTGATGATTTAAATTTCCGGTTATCTAACAATAAGGCCTCTTAAAGCATACCAATATCTAATTATTAAATAATAGGTGCATAATAGCTGTTGATTAAATGAATTAATAAAAATGAATTCATAAATAAAAGGCCAAATGAAAGACACAAGGCTACACATATTGTTATTTAAAATGATACACTGCAGTCCCCTAAGGAAAAAGAAATTTGTTTTCTAACAAACATAAAAAAATTCTGATTATTTCATTTTTGAAAGGCTGAAATAATCCATCACTAACGAAATTATTTATATTCATTGTAAAGTTATTATTAATGGCACTGTGTAATTCTTCTACTTTGGGTGCATATCAAATTATGTGTTAGCGTTATAGATAAAAGCATAGCTTATAGAGAGTAAGCAGGATAAATGTCTATAATTAAATTTGCTAAAGTAAATGCTAAATGTGGTACTGCTGTGCAAGATGATCACTTGCATTTCACAGAAGGTACAGAGGTGTCTCTCATTCATCAACAACAATAAAGATGGAGGAACCATTTTCTGAGCTAAACAATAAAGATGTAACCTGGAAATATTTATATCCAAATTATATACCCTTACCTTTGTAATCATTTTCATGTAAAGAAGCTTATAAAAAAAAAGACAGCCAGTTAGAATAATTATTTGGTTCTACTCTAGTGCTGTTTTTCCCAGGAATTGGAAAAAAAGTAAAGGTTCATAATCTCCTAACCAAAAGTGTAAGATTTATGTGTTCATGCTAAAGACTTTGACCTTCCCTTTGATTCCTTCTCCTTTTGTACCTTTGCATGGTCACAGCCACAACATAATTAAGTCAGCTTTTTTCCTTTTTTAAAACTACATTTTGTTCTCCTGTAGTGGCCTAGAGTCTACTAAGAAAATTGAGGGAGAGGCTTAGAAACTGGCACTTCCAGCATCTGCCCTCCTCTAGTGGTAAGCTAATAAATATTCAAAATCTGGCTCTGTAGAAGAAAAATCTTTGATTTATACCATTTGCTGAGTTCTGTGGTGCAAATACGCCCAAGAAGGCCAATTTCAAATTGATAGCATAATGTCACTGAGAACAAAGCAGGGAGGAGATGTGCATTTTCACCAGACAGATATGATATGAATAACCTAAAGGGCACAGATAATAACAACACATAGTAAAAGAATGACGAAGTGGTAGGTATAACATGTGATACCTTTACCTTTAATATGTCTAATTGTAGGGCTATGTAATTGAATTTTTAATAATCGCCATGTTTAACATAAGGCTTAAGAAATTCTGAAAAAATTAACAATTGGTTCTTGCAAGACAATACAACCTGGCTCCATTATACCATTACCCTCATCCCAAGGAGACTAATCTGCGTTTTTGCATAGCTTTGCCTTTGCATGTTATACCAAAATGTCACATCATTTAAATATTTGTTTTTCAAGTAGATTTTATTCCATTACAAAACTGTGGAAATCATTTATTTAATTAGACTTTGTTAGAGTGGGATCTGTAGATCATCTACCTTTATACTATTTGGACTGTTATCTGAAAACACAAAGTTTCTGGCTTAAAGACCTACTGAATCAGAAGTAGCAACAATGGTCTGAAACCATTAGGAAGTATACATTAAGCTAGAGAAAACGCAAAACATAATGCTGGACATACATTTCTGAATCAAGCATTATTAATTTAAATAATAAAGAAAAATAAAACAATTGACCATAAATTAGTTAAGTATGGAAAAAAGGTCACATAATACTGCAACTAATAATGCAACTAGAAGAGTGCATGTTGGGGGAGTAGGGAAAAATATTCCGAATTTTAAACAAGTACCTGGTTTAAGGTATCGTTATATTTCTCAAACTGCAGAACTTTAACTCGGCCACCTCAACTTCTCCTTTCTTCAAGGTTCAGTTTCATAGACCTCTTAACTCATAAACCTGGAGATCCTTGACTTTATCAAAGTTAAGTATAGTCAGAAAATCTCCAACCTTCTCTAAACAACAGACAAAGGGTAAGTATCCGCTACCTTTACCATGGGTAGAGAACTTAATTTTCCATGTAAGAGCAGAAGAATTTTCCATGTAACACTCAAGCCCAGGTGTTATCATTTGCCAGTTGTTCACTGACTGCTGACATTCATGGAAATGCTAAGGTTTTGTGGTTGACAAATAATTTGGAGGACTCTTAAAAAGCTGAAGTGTTTAGGAAGTGACACGTACACAGCATATATTCAATGAATATTCATCATGAATCAAACAAATGAATTAATGAATAAACACATGAAAGAAATAATTCAAGATTGTAACAAAAATAACCTTTAAAGTCTTCATTGCCCTTTCTCTGATAAATCTCCCAAATTAAGAGAGCGCCTGGATTTTTTTTTTTTTTTTTACTAACAATGGGTTCTTTAACTGGCATTGTATTTGATTTCATCAAGGGAATTACCTATGATGGCATTAAAAAGAAACACAGATATGTTTTCTTTTCTTTGAAGTATAAGAAAACAAAACCTAACTTGGAAATACTGAAATATAGACATCTCTAGAGAAATACATGTTGATACTATTATCATGGACATGGAAATATATATTCTTTGCAACATTTAGATTTAGCAATGCATAAAAGATAAAAATATACAGTCAGCTTCACATTTTAAAAAGATATCAATTATGCTTAAAGTCAGTATAAGGCATTTCTTCATATATATAAATCTTTTGTGTGTGTGTGTCTCTTAAACTTTATCCAAGTAAAAATAAAATAGACAACAATCTAGTTAATAGCTACTGCCTCTCAACTAAAACATAAAATGGTCTGCCAAGTAGATTTCTCTGAAAGATGAGAAATGTTTAGATAGGAGGACCTTGAGATACTACAAAAAAAGAAAATGGAATTTCTTACTGTTTACCCTGGGACAAAGTTACTTGTAGAAGACACGGTAATTTCTCCCTGTTGCATTAAGATTAGATATGTAACATGTTCTTAATTTTCTGAAGATTTGAAATTGTTCCTTAATACTTTCTTTTCCTACTATTTCATACTTCTCAATGCATCTGACAAATCCATTTGTATGCAACATACACTTTATACAAAATGCTAGGGAAACATGAAGATGATGCTCTTAGATTCTGTCAGTTTTCCAGTAGACTGAATAATGTTTTGAACAGCTTTGGAAAACTAATGGAGGCTATAATTTTCCACGTGAAAGAACAACATAATAAATGAAATAAGTGGGTTTCAATGTTGAGTGTTATTAAGAATATATATAAGATTGCATGATGCTGGTGGACTTTTTGATAAACTAAAATATCATCAAGATGAAGATATATCAGACTCAGTTTAGTAACTAAAGAAGTTATATCTTAAAATATACTTAGATAGTTATACTATTATCTGACAATATTCTATGCTTAACTAATTTATATTTGGTTTAGTTATACTTACTATTTAAGTTAATAATATCTGATTATATAATGTATGCCCAGTTTTATGACTTGCATTTTCTCTGAATATACTTTTTCTAATGATTGAGGAGCCCTGTTGCTAAATAATTAGGTTTTATTTTTTCCTTGGAGGCTGAGGTTAGGCTCTTTTCTGTGATTTCAATTTTCCCACTTAAAACTGTCAATAACAAATATATTCTATAACTTGGAATTGAAGAAAAATCAGAATTACATTAGCAAATACCCTGTTTTTAAATTTGTCTATTAAAGTTTACTGAGGTATCAGTTGTGCTCTCTTAAAAATGTACTGTTCCTCTGATTTTTTTTTTTTAGGCACTAGGGAGAAATACATAGATTGAATTACAGAATCTTCCATGTAGGTTCCCTACAGGAAAAACTGAAAAGTCAGAGAAATGTGTTCTTCTGACTTCTCTTCTAGGTCTCCTTTTTCAGCACTTTTTTAAGAAGCAAGACTTTCAGTGTCCACCAACATTTTTGATGTCTCCTAGCTGCTGATCTAGACCTTATCTTTGCCTGGGGAAAATTTCCACTGAGAACTTAAATCGTTTGAATTCAAGGCTTATTTTGTATTCTGATTTGTATCTCTTCCCTTAGCATTGGGTCCTATCTGAGGCAGTGTGTCCATATGACCAAGATATCTGGCTGGGGCTCAAGTCCCTGTGCTGCTATTCAGTCCTTCTCTGTGTGATACTGGGGCATATTATCTAGTCTCTCTAAGCCTCAATGTTCTTTCTGTAAAATTGAGATAACAGTACAGCCCACTGATCTTACTGCTTTTCTGTTATCCATCGTCACTCTGCCCCATGCCCTTTGTTTTATTCCATAGGTAGCTTAGATCCATGGGTTTTCTTTTTAATCACTCCTTTGCAAAAACTCTTAATCCCCCTGACCCATTCTTCCCTGGAAAAGCATCAAACTGAATAAAACCCAACTATCTGGCTACCCCAGGCCAGCAACTGAGCAATCAGCCATGGAGAGAAAAAACAAACATGATTGTGTTGGTTTGTTTCACTTTACATTTGTGACAACCAATCTCAAATGGTCAGTCCACAGTACTCAGCAATCATAATGTCATGTATATTATGACTTCTTTTCTACAATCTGGGATAACCATTTCCCACTTTTGCCCTATTTTCAAATCCTCAATACTTGTTCCTCCAAGCCTTCACACTCTGATTATGACCTTTACTTACCTTTATCATCTCTGTAGCTCAAATTGACTAGTATATCTACACCCACACCTATTCTCTCTGCCTTTGCTCATCTTACCAAAATTGAATTGTCTGTGCCCATTCATTTGTGTGCTGGATCCTGTGTGTTTTTGCCTACTCAAAGGATTGCGTTCTTGCAATTTTCTATTCTCTCTTCCTCATCATCAATGTTTCCTTTTTTACTGCATTGTTTCTAAAAGTTGTGATGATCTCTCATGTTCAAAAATGAAACAACAAAAATAAACAAACAATAATACCTTCCTCGAAGCTACCACCTCCTAAAGACACTATCCATTTCTTCACTCCACTTCAGAGCAAAACTCCTCACAAACATGATCTACAGTCACTCTACTTAATCCCTTCACACTTTCTAATTGCATACCCCTTTCCACAGTGGTCACGTTACTGACATGACTTACTGTATCTCTCATTAGCACATGACATAGTTAACAGCGCCCACCTTTTGGAAACATTCTTCCTCACCGTGGCATCTGCAATATCACCCTTCCTCTTTTTCTCCCTCCCATATTCCTACTCCTCATCTTCCCAATCTCTAAACGTTAAGTATTCCAAGTTTCTCCTGTATTTTTTCTAACAATAGTCTCTCCTTAGGTGTTACGGACACGACAATGACTCCTAAATTTATATCTCCTGGCATGACCTGTCATCAGAACTCTAGTCTCATATACAAAATTGTCTACATCATTGATATTCCTAATTGTATATTTAATAGCTATCTCAAATTCAAAATGTCCAAAAGTGATTGTCACCTAAATCAATTTATTCTCCACTCACTCTTATCTCATAAAGTAGTTCCACAATCTGCTTACATTTTATAGCCAAAAATGTAGTTTCTATCCTTGATCTTGCTCTTCCTCCTGCCCTATAATCCATCAACCAATTTTGTTGGCTCTGGATCCAACACAGACCGCAATTATTTCTACTTCCAACTCTATCACCTCCTATGGCTCCTAGATTCCTGCTACAATCATCTCATATGGAGAACTTGGTTGTCTCCCAACTGGTATTCCTGCTTCCACTCTGATGCACCCCGTGGTAATTTTCTCACAGTAGTCAGTGTAATTCTTAAAAAAGGTGAATCTGATTATTCCCCTTTCAAAATGCTTTTCATTGTCCATAGAATGAAACTTTACCACACCCTACAAAGCCCCGCAAGATCTGGCCCCAGCCCAGCAATCCATGATCTATTCTATTCTCATTTCAGCTTCACAGTCATGTAAAGACAGTTACTTTCTCACTGCTTTTGCCCCAGTTGTTATTGGCATCACATGAAATGTGTTACTCTGAGTGTGCACAAAGCTGGTCCCTTTTCTATTCATGCCTCAGCTGATCTTAAAAGGTCCTTCCCTGACAATCCAATTTAAATGAGGTCCTCAAAGTCAATCTCTATCACATGACTGTTCTTGATTTTCTTCAGAGAACTTACCACTCCCTTGTGTCAATTGTTAATTAATTTGTTTATAAGTCTATTTCCATGTATTAGAATATAAGCAAGTTCTAGAAAAGAAGGCATTTGATTGCTTTTGCTATAGCTTTTCCAGAGATAAGCACAGCTGAAAGTTGGTATTACAGAATTAGTTTTATAATATCTGATAGGATTCTTTTAAGCAGTAAATGTGATACCTCTGCTTAGCACATTGCCCGGCACAAAATACTTGTTGGAAAGATTAGTTACTGCCATTATTATAATTATAATTAGGTACTCATTGAATGTGTGTCTAGAATATTGACTATAATAACTCAGGTTAATGTGTTAAATCTTTCAATAAAGTGCTTGCATTTTAAAGGTTGTTTTATAATATAAATAACATTTAAAACTATATTGGTGAATAAAATTTTTGCACATAGGTGAATGGTTCAACATCTTTAAAATCAAATCACATATTTAGCAACTGCTTTTACATACTGGTAGGGCTGAACTTATTCATGTCTTCTAACTAATCAACCATTCCAACTATAAGGGCGACTTCCATGAACTAAATTAAAATCAGAGGCCTTATCACCAGACCTAGGTTCATTTAATTTAAGCCCATTATTAAACCTCCCACTTTTCAAAAATGTATGACTTGAGGGAAATCTCATTAAACTTCATGGAAAGGCTAAAGTGAGCTTTGCCTTCAGAGCCAAGCAAAAATGGAGCCATTAGAAATATGTGTGATGAAGTATAAATTATAAGGTGATATTAAAGTGAGGCTAGAACTCAAAAGAGAATGGTATTCTATCACATATTTTAATCTCTGTCAAAATCCTTTGTGCAAGTATACTAAATGGCAGTGACTATAATAAATTGAAAAGAGTAAAATATAGCAGCCTCAAAACACAGCAGAAAAAATGATGTATTTTATGTATATGAAATATGAAAGATAAGTCTAGAAAATGTTTTCCTAAGTCCTATTTACTTTAATAAAAATTCATATTGACATGGAGATTTAATTATGTCTCTAACTTATTAAAATCTTCTAACAGATGACATAGAAGTTTCTCAATATCCTATTCTACAGTTAGCACAAAGGTACTTTGTGACTCTTCCTTAATTCACTTCAACTTTCCATAAATTTATTTTTTCACTTAATTTGTATTTTTATTTTAAATAATTGAGAAATAATGTATTTTTAGAGGAAGATGAGGTTCTTCAAATTATGGAGTACACTGTTCTCATCTGTAATGTTATAATGACATTAAATAAGTTTAACAAAGTTTTAAAGGTCGTATTTCATCTAAAATGTTTTTGTAGAAAAAGCAATTGTTAAAAAAGTTGAGTTAAACAAATACTTCTCATAGCCTTTAGTATCTCCAATAGGAAACCTCACATATTTCTCACAATTTTTTCAGCCATAGCAAACTTGTTTCCTGGGAAAGTACCATAGGATAAGTATTCTCTCAAATAGACTTTAGAAAGAGCTGCTCTGATAAAATGATTGATAGAGTAATACAAAGACATGATTTGAATTTGCAGAGTATTCTTTAATTCAACTTAATTACAGAATGAACTTAAGTTGGAATGATGTATGCATGTTATGTAAAAATCAGTTATCTATTGTTTTACTATGTTATTATTCTTCCAATTCATGGTTGATCTTTATTTATTGACTGCACTTTCACTGAAAAAAAGATGTAAATTGTTGACTTTTTAGAACTTCAAAAAAAGTCTAAGAATCAATTTAGCAACTGGTTAGGAGCTCTGGTCTAAATTCTGATGGAATATGAGACAAAATTATGTCTTTCAGAGATTCTTCAGAACAATCCTATGTATGTGTTTCTGGTTTCCTCTTATTAAATATGACAGTTGGCCTTATCAGCAGATTTTCTAAAAACAATTTATAAATGTGGGACTTTGGAACAGAAGTATTCTGACAGAGCTGACAATTATGGGAATGAGGCATTTCTTCCCAGCCAATTAATGCATCTGTCTATATTCTTGACTACTATTATTCATTAAATTTTTTATTTCTCTGTAAGAATGAGGATCTAAAATTGGAAAATTGTTTTATTTCTCAATTAAATGAAGCAAAAGGGAAATTAATTTTTTTAATTTGTTTCCTTGCTCATTTATAAAGTAAGTCAGAATACAAAAAGTAAAATAGTGGTTGACAGCGATTCAGGGGAGGGGAAATGGGGAGTTACTGGTGAATAGATACCAAGTTTTAGTTCTGGAAGATGGAAAATATTCTAGAGATGGAAGCTGGTGATGGATGTACAACAACGTGAATGTACTTGCCACCTTTATTTTATTTATTTATTATTTTTTTTGATATGGAGTCTTGCTCTATTGCCCAGCCTGGAGTGCAGTGGCATGAACTCAGCTCACTGCAGCCTCTGCCTCCTGAGTTCCAGTGATTCTCCTGCCTCTGCCTTCTGAGTAGCTGGGATTACAAGTGTGTGCCACCACACCTGGCTAATTTTTGTATTTTCAATAGAGTTGGGGTTTCACCATGTTGGCCAGCCTAGTCTCAAACTCCTGACCTCAGGTGATCCACCCTCCTCAGCCTCCCAAAGTGCTGAGATTATAGGCGTGAGCCACTGTGCCTGGCCACATACCACCTTTAAACTATACGTTTACAAATGGCTACAATGGTAAATTTTATGTAATGTATGTTTTACCACGATAAAAAAAGATATGTTAACTAAAAAGATAGGAAGGCAGATATCTGAAGATCAGTTCTACCCAAATTATAGACCAAACACAGTCTTATCCTTAAAGGAGTCTCACAAATGGTTACATATTATCTGATTCTAAAGGAATACAATCATTTATATGCAGTCTAGTCTTTTCTACAAATTCTGAATAAAAAGACTAGACCATAAGAACCCTCAGGACATAATGCCTTCCTTACAATTATGCTCCTACCCCTAACCCTTCCTAAAACTTTCAATCATAGGTCCCTGGACATTAGCTATGTTGAAAAATCACTATGCAATTAATCAATGAAGGAATCAATAACTAAAATAAGCATAAGAGATCCATGCCTACTTGAATTAAATTGATAGATAACTCGAGCAAATAATATGTTCAGGCAGAAATGCTCTGTGTTATAATTGAGGACAAGTACCAGTGTTAAGCTTGTGAGTATAAACATTGTTATATTTAAATTGCCCATTAATAAGCAGATGCTCGTTCTAGTTTATCTTCAAATAAAAACAATCCTCTACAGTCTCCTATATGTCCTCTTTCTCTTCATTAAATTCATTTTTTTAACCCACTACATTTGTGAGGGTAGGCTCAGAACTCTGGGTCCAGGAACTCAGTGGCCAAAGTGCATTTCATGAAGAAGCATGTTTTTCCATGGACTGCCTGAGGCCTATGACTCCATACAACATACAAGAGAGAGAGGAACATTGACTAGAAGCATGGTGAGAGCAGAGAATTAGGTCCAGACCTCTTTGTGAAAAGTATGTTTTCAGAGAGGTCACAAAAGCAGGGAGGAGTGTGAATTCAAATCCCCTCTGAATAACCAGAGAAGACAACCCCAATTTCAGAAAAACAAAAACAAAAAAAAACTGAACACACACACACACACACATTAAACACAGAAGATCTCCAAATTGATATCATAACGCACATCGTTTTTCCATGTCTCCAGCTTTTCCCCATCTCCTCACTTCTCATTGGGAGTCACATGCAAATGACTCACTCAACCATCCACTTGGCTATGGACTTGTGTTAATAAGAGAGGTCTCTCTAGTCCAATGACCAGATTTAGAGACATTGATCAAAATCCAACAAGTCACACCACATCTTAAAAAGCATGCCCTTCTGCAGTTATCCCATAATATACTTAGATGTCCTCTGTCTTGTTACACACACACACACACACACACACACACACACACACACACACACAAAGAATGTTAAAACATCTGTTAAAAATGATCAGTTTGCTTTGCAGAGTAGGAAACTGCTGTTTACATTCTCCTTTTGTATATTTTCTGCATAAAAGAAATCATATGATTGCTGAACTCATGCTTGAGTTATTTAAGCATGCCAAGTTGTGCTTAAATGAGGGAGAGTGAGACACACTTTAAGATGTAGAAAGATATTAGGAACTTTTTCTAGTGTTGCTTTGAAAGCACCATGCACACCATCAGATTGTGAGTGACTGAGTACCAGCTCTTAGGAATGCAACAAAAAGACATTCATATAGATGCATCTGGTGTTCAAGGATCAGGATTTCAACAGCATAGAGGTTTGAAGTGATGTAATGACAGGAATCTATCAGTTTGCATTTAAAAATCTAAATCTGAACAATGATCTATGCCTCATAATATACTGGTGTTTTGGGGTGGAAAGGGAGTTAATATTTCATTCCTTACAATCACTCTGTAGTGCTCAGTCAATACAAATCTGAACTTGTGAGTTGTCTAATATACTGAAATTAATTGATGTATTGTTTTCTCTAATTCTTTAAAGGTAAAATGGTTGAGAAAAGGTATAATAGTTAGAAACACAGGCATAGATGTTTGAAGCCACAAGAGATTTTAGATATTCTCTATCCAGCCCTCTCATGTTATCAATGAGAAAACAATGACAACTTTGAAAGGTTACAACAAATTAAATGTGGCTAGATGAAAAGTGAACATTCTTTCACATGTTTTCCACCCAACTATGAGCTCCATGAAGGCACATTCTGGATCACATTCCTTATTATATATGACATTATACTAGGTACAGTATAAATGTTGAATAAATAAAGCAGAGGAACTTGACTTTTCAGGTTCAAAGAGTAAAAGGACCCAAGCAACTTGAATTCTGTCATCCTCTAAACATTCTTACTCATCAGAACTTTTAGGCTGAAACACAGGAAGTATTAATATTTTTGCACAGGAAGCATTAATATTTAGCTCTCTGCATTCTGTAAATGTGTGTTTTACATTCTGGCCAACTAAGTTGTAGCATATAACTGAAATATATAAATAATTGAATCAATCATAATTGAATAATACTTGAATGTCAAGTTAAATTCTTAAGAAAATTATCCTTAGAAACTTTTCCTAATAAAATGTAGCATTTTAAAGTCCATTTCATAAACCATTATTTTTTGTTGAAAATATATTATTTTTGGAACAAAATTGTAGTATGTGAAAATACCATTTGATTATGACACAGTTTTACCTGAAATGCAGTATGTATAAGTCAAGCCATTACTACAACGAAAAATTTGTGATCATAGTTAGCTTGTAGAAAAGGAATATAATCTGTTCTGCTACTAGAGCTCTGTAAAAGTATTCTACCATATTGAGTTTTCAAAAATGATATAGTAAGAAAAATTCATTTTGTTTTTAGTTCCATTATCTAGATGTGTAAAGTGGAAAGACTTCTCTGTTTAACTATTTTGGAACATTATTTCTGGGTCCCATTGGCTTATAGGTGATGAAACTTTAACAAGTACCTAGATTGTAATCATATGTCTTAATAATGAACCCTCATCTTTATGTTCAAAATCCTAATCATCTTTCTGTAAAAATGTTAGTAGCATCAAATTATTTCATTTGCTATCCATTTAAAAATCAATTGTGCTCTGTATTTACAAGTATGATATAGTATAAATTTTAAAGTGTGATTCTGTTCCCTCTATCTTAAAATCCCAAGTAAAATAAATTATGTAAAAATTCATGAACTGAGCATGGTCACTCATGCCTGTAATCTCAGGACTTTGGGAGGCCAAGATGGGAGGACAGCTTGAGGTTAGGACTTTGAGATCAGCTTGGGCAATGTAGTGAGACTCTGTCTTTCAAAAAAACAAAAATAAATTAGCCAGCCACAGTGACTGCATGCCTGTATTCCCAGCCATGTGAGATGCTGAGGCAAGAGGATTGCTTCAGCCTAGGAGTTCAAGACTGCAGTAAGTCATGTTTGTGTCACTGTATTCCAACCTGGGCAACAAAGGAAGGTCTTGCCTCTAAAAAATAATAAAATGGGGGGGGGGGACCCAAGATGGCAGAATAAAAACAGCTCTAGATTGCAGTTCCCAGTGAAAACCCAGAGGGTGAGTGATCACCGCATTTCCAAACAAATTTTTATTGCCCAGAGACCAGGAGATTTCCAGGTAGAAAAGCACCATGAGTCTCCAGTGTGGCTGTTTCAGCCAGCACAGCAGGTCTCTGCACAAAATCTCACAGAAATCTAGGTGCCATTTCAACTGGTGACTGGAACACCTGGGAGACAGAGTCACCCGCTGAACTGAAAGAAAGGGGGCTGAAACAGGGAGCCAGGTGATCTGGCTCGACTGGTCCTACCCCCACAAAGATGAGCAATCTGAAATGCTCTGGATTGAGAGTTTCACAGCAAGCACAGCTAGAACAGGGATGGTCCAGCTCTGTGGAGTGAAGGGCATCCACCACTACTGAGGCAGTCCGCCATTACCGAGGCAGACTGCCATTACTGAGTCAGTTCACCATTACAGAGACAGTCTGCCATTACGGAGGCAGACCACCATTACCGAGGCAATTCTAACTATACCCCTATAAATAAAACTCCAAGGAAGTTCACACAGCAGCTTGTCAGAGCCCACAGCAGCTCAGCAATGCCCCTGCTGGCAGACTGTGACTAGGCTCCCTCCTCTCTGGGCAGGGCATCTCTGAAAAAAGGCAGCAGAATGACAGGAACTTATAAATAAACCCCACATTCCCAGGACAGAGCACCTAGGAAAAAAAGGCAGTTATGAGTTCTGCTGCAGCAGACTTAAACATACCTGCCCAGCAGCTCTGAACAGAACAATGGAGCTCACAGCTCACCTCAGCTCCTATAAGCGACAGACTATCTCCTCAAGCAGCTCCCCAACACCCATATAACCAAAGAGACACCTCATAAAGGAGAGCTCAGGTTGGCATCTGGTGGGTATCCTTCAGGGACAAAGATAACAGAAGAAACTGACAGCAACCCTTACTATTCTGCAGCCACTGCAGGTGATCCCCAAGCAAGCAGTGTCTGGAGTGGACCTCCAGCAGTCCTACAGCAGAGGGATCTGACTGTTAGAAGGAAAACTAAGAAACAAAGATACGACTTCATCAGCAACAAAAACGATGTCCATTCAGAGACCCCATCTGAAAGTCACCAACCACAAAGACCACATGTAGATAAATCCACAAAGATGGGAAGAAACCAGCACAAAAAGGATGAAAATGCCCAAAACAAAAAAGTTTCTCCTCCTCCAAGTGATCACAACTCCTCACCAGCTAGGCATCAAAGATGGATGGAGAATGAGTCTGATGAATTGACAGAAACAGGATTCAGAAGGTGGGAAAGAACAAGCTTCTCTGAGATAAAAGATCATGTTTTAACCCAATGCAAAGAAATTAAGAACCTTGAAAAAAGGTTTGATGAAATGCCAACGAGAATAAACAGCTTAGAGAGGAATATAAATGAATTGATGGAGCTGAAAAATACAACACAAGAACTTTGCAGAGCATACACAAGTTTCATTAGCTGAATCGACCAAACAGAGGAAAGGATATCAGAGATTAAAGATCAGCTGAATGAAATAAAACGAGAGGGCAAGATTGTAGAAAAAAGAGTAAAAAGAGATGAACAAAGCCTCCGAGAAATATGGGATTATGAGAAAAGACCTAATCTATATTTGATAGGTGTACCTGAATGTGATGGAGAGAAGGAATCCAAGCTGGCAAACAACTTTAGGATATTACCCAGGAGAACTTCCCCAACCTAGCAAGGCAGGCCGACATTCAAGTCCAGTAAATACAGAGAACACCACAAAGATATTCCTCAAGAAGGGTAACCCCAAGGCACAGCACATAATCGTCAGATTCACCAGGGTTAAAATAAAGGAAAAAAAGGTGAGGGCAGCCAGAGAGAAAGGTCAGGTTACCCACAAAGGGAAGCCCATCAGACTCACAATGACCTCTCAGCAGAAACACTACAAGCCAGAAGAGAGTTGTGGCCAATATTCAACATCCTTAAAGGAAATTCAACCCAGAATTTCATATCCAGCCAAACTAAGCTTCATAAATGCAGGAGAAATAAAATTCTTTATGAGTAAGTAATTGTTCAGAGATTTCATCACCACCAGGCCTGCTTTACAAGAGCTCCTAAAAGGAGCACTAAACATAAAAAGGAACACCTATTACCAGCCACTCCAAAAATGTACCAAATTGTAAAGAGCATTGACACAATGAAGAAACTGCATCAACTAATGGGCAAAACAACCAGCTGGCATCAAAATGGCAGGAAAAAATTCACACATAACAATATTAACCTTAATTGTAAATGGGCTAAATGCCCCAATCAAAAGACATAGACTGGCAAATTGGATAAAATGTCAAAACCCACTGGTGTGCTGTATCCAGAAAACCCATCTCACATGCAAGGATACACATAGGCTCAAAATAAAGGGATGGAGGAAGATCTACCAAGCAAATGGAGAGCAAAAAAAAAGCAGGAGTTGCAATCCTAGTGTCTGATAAAATAGACTTTAAACAAAAAAAGACAAAAGAGACAAAAAAGTGCATTACATAATGGTGAAACAATCAATGCAACAAGAAGAGCTAATTACCCTATATAGGTGCCCAATACAGGAGCACCCAGATACATAAAGCAAGTTCTTAATGACCTACAAAGAGACTTAGACTCCCACACAATAATAGTCGGAGACATTAACACTCCACTTTCAATATTAGACAGAGCAACGAGACAGAAAATTAAAAAGGACATCCAGGACTTGAACTCAAATCTGGACCAAGGAAACATAATAGACATTTACAGAAATCTCCACCCCAAATCCACAAAATATACATTCCTGTCAGCACCACGTTACACCTACTTTAAAATTGACCCCATAATTGGAAGTAAATCACTCATCAGCAAATGCAAAAGAACAGAAATCATAACAACACAGTCTCTCAGACCACAGTGCAATCAAATTAGAACTAAGAATTCAGAAACTAACTCAGAACAACACAACTTCATGGAAACTGAACAACTGGCTCTTGAATGTTGGCTGGATAAACAATTAAATGAAGGCAGAAATAAAGATGTTCTTCGACACCAAAGAGAACGAAGACACAATGTATGACAATCTCTGGGACACGTTTAAAGCAGTGTCTAGAGGGAAATTTATAGCAACAAATGCCCACATAAGAAGCAAGGAAAGATCTAAAATCAACACCCCATTGTCAAAATTGAAAGAGCTAGAGGAGCAAGATCAAAAAACCTCAAAAGCTAGCAGAAGACAAGAAATAACTAAGATCAGAGCAGAACTGAAGCAGATAGAGACACAAAAAAACCTTAAAAAATCAATAAATCCCGGAGCTGATTTTTGAAAAGATCAACAAAATAGACCACTAGCCAGGTTAATAAAAAAGAAAAGAGCAAATAAACAAATAGATGCAACAAAAAATGAAAAAGGCGTTATCACCACAGATTCCACAGAAATAAAAACTACCATAAGAGATTACTACATAAAACTCTATGCACAGAAACCAGTAAATCTGGAAGAAATTGATAAATACCTGGACACTAACACCCTCCCAAGCCAAAACCAGGAAGAAGTGGAAACCCTGAATAGACCAATAACAAGGACTGAAGTTGAGGCAGCAATTAATAGCTTACCAACCAAAAAAAGCCCAGGTCCAGATGGGTTCACAGCTGAATTCTATCAGACATACAAAGAGGAGCTGGTACCACTCCTTCTGAAACTATTCCAAACAATACAAAAAGAGGGAATGCTCTCTAAGTCATTTTATGAGACCAACATCATCCTGATATCAAAACCTGGCAGACACTCAACAAGAAAAGAAAACTTCAAGCCAATATCCGTGATGAACAAAGATACAAAAATCTACAATAAAATACTGGCAAACTGAATCCAACAGCACATCAAAAAGCTTATACATCATGAACAAGTAGGCTTCATCCTGGGGATACAAGGCTGGTTCAACATACACAAGTCTATAAAAGTAATTCACCACATTAACAGAACCAAAGACAAAAACCACATGATTATCTCAACTGATGCAGAGAAGGCCTTCGACAACATTCAACAGCCCTTCCTGCTAAAAACTCTCAATTAGGTATCAACAGAACCTGTCTCAAAATAATAAAAGCTATTTACGACAAACCAACAGCCAATATCATACTGAAAGTGCAAAAACTGGAAGGATTCCCCTTGAAATCTGGCAGTAGACAAGGATGCCCTCTCTCACCACTCCTATTCAACATAGTATTGGAAGTCCTAGCCAGAGCAATTAGGCAAGAAAAAGAAATAAAAGGTATTCAATTAGGAAAGGAAGAAGTCAAATTGTCTCTATTTGAAGACAACATGACTGCACATTTAGAAGAACCTATCATCTCGGTCCTAAATCTCCTTAAACTGAAAAGCAACTTCAGCAAAGTCTCAGGATACAAAATCAATGTTCAAAAATCACAAGCATTCCTATACAGCAATAACAGACTTAAAGACAGCCAAATCAAGAATGAACTGCCATTCACAATTGCTACAAATATAATAAAATACCTAGGAATACAACTAACAAAGGATGTAAAGGACCTCTTCAAGGAGAACTACAAACGACTGCTCAGGGAAATAAGAGAGGACATAAACAGATGGAAAAACATTCCATGTTCATAGTTAGGAAGAATCAATATCGTGAAAATGGCCATACTGCCCAAAGTAATTTATAGATTCAATGATATCCCCATCAAGCTACCAATGACCTTCTTCACAGAACTTGAAGAAACCATCTTAAACTTCATATGGAACCAAAAGAAAGCCCACATAGCCAAGTCAATTCTAAGCAAAAAGAACAAAGCTGGAGGCATCACCCTACCTGACTTTAAACTATACTACAAGGCTACAGTAATCAAAACAGCATGGTACTGGTACCAAAACAGAGATATATAGACCAATGGAACAGAACAGAGGCCCAGAGGCAATGCCACACATCTACAACTGATCTTTGACAAACCTGACAAAAACAAGCAATGGGGAAAGGATTCCCTATTTAATAAATGGTGTTGGGAAAACTGACTAGTCATGTGCAGAAAGCAGAAACTGAACCCCTTCCTGACACCTTAAACTAAAATTAACTCCAGATGGATTAAAGATTTAAACATAAGCCCTAACACCATAAAAATCTTAGAAGAAAACCTAGGCAAAACCATTCAGGACATAGGCATAGGCAAGTACTTCATGGCTAAAACACCAAAAACATTGGCAACAAAAGCCAAAATAGACAAATGGGATCTAATTTAACTCCAGAGCTTCTGCACAGCAAAAGAAACAATCATTAAAGTGAACCAGCAACCAACAGAATGGGAGAAAAAGTTTGCAATCTACCCACCTGACAAAGGCCTTATATCCAAAATCTATAAAGAACTAAAACAGATTTACAAAAAAGAAACAAACCCATTCAAAAGTGGGCAAAGGATATGAACAGACACTTTCCAAAAGAAGACATATAATGAGGCCAACAAACATATGAAATAATGCTCATCATCACTGGTCATTAGAGAAATGCAAATCAAAACTACATTGAGTACCATCTCACGCCAGTTAGAATGGCGATCATTAAAAAATCTGGAGACAACAGATGCTGGAGAGGATGTGGAGAAATGGGAACACTTTTACACTGTTGGTGGGAGTGTAAATTAGTTCAGCCATTGTGGAAGACAGTGTGGCGATTCCTCAAGGACCTAGAAATAGAAATTCCATTTGACCCAGCAATCCCATTACTGGGTATATATCCATAGGATTGTAAATCATTCTATTATAAGGACACATGCACATGTATGTTCATTGTAGCACTGTTTACAATAGCAAAGACTTGGAACCAACCCCAGTTCCCATCAATGATAGACTGGACAGGGACAATGTGGCACATATACACCATGGAATACTATGCAGCAATAAAAAACGATGAGTTCGTGTTTTTTATAGGGACGTGGATGAACCTGGAGACCATCATTTTCAGCAGTGACACAGGAACAGAAAATCAGACACAGCATATTCTCACTCACAGGCGGTTGTTGAACAATGGGAACACATGGACACAGGGAGGGAGCGTCACACAGAGGTCTGTCTGGGGGCACTAGGGGAGGGACAGTAGGGGATAGGGAGTTGGGGAGGGATAACATGGGGAGAAATGCAAGACATAGGCAATGGGGATGGAGGCAGCAAACCACATTGCCATGTATATATCTATGCAACAATCCTGCATGTTCTTTACATGTACATAAGAACCTAAAATGCAATAAAAATATATATAATAATAATAATAATAATAATAAAATAACAAAAACACCTAGGAATCCTGTTAATCTAAAAAAAGAACACAATATTTATTCAACCATAATGTTTCTTTTTAAATACAGTTTGCTCCTTGAAATGGTATCAGTCAGGGTAAATATTAATATATTTTAAAACTTTTCATTTATTTCAAAGAAAAGACAAATATCCAAATAGAATTTTACGTTTGCCTTTGTTTGAATCAGCACACTGAGAATGCAAAAAGCAGTGTTTTGATCATCCAGTTTCTTTTCTCTCGAAAACAGTCCAAGGAAAAAATTTATAATTCATAATTTCTTAGAAGCTGTGAAATAAGACCAAAGAGAAGAAGAGGAGAGAGGAAGTATGATTTTCCAGTGCCTGGTCATACTATTTTCATTCTGAAAGCTAATGAACAATTTAAATTTTCCAGTAGTGCAATGTTCCAGGGATCAACTACAATAGGATAGAAGCCGAAGTGTTTGTATTTGCTTGCTGTAAGCAATGCATCTTATAGAAGAGTACAAGTTGTGATATTGTGTGTGTGTGTGTGTGTGTGTATGTATGTATATATATTAAATCAATTTTACAATCCAGGAATTCCCTCTTTAGTAAGGTAAATCCATATTCAAATACAGTTAGTACCCACAGCCATTCAATAATGCCTCATTCACATTTCAGATGGAAACATTCATCTTTTGCTGGAGCACATTCTTAAAGTGTATGAACACACAAACACAAAATAGCTTGTATAGCAATCTCTATATTCTGTCTTGCAGGAAAATTATAAAGTGAGCGAGGATTCTAATCATGATGAGTCATTAAACAAGAGACACTACCATATGTTTTCCAAATTTCATTCATTAACAACATACAATCATTTAAAAAATCTATTTGACTTTGACTTGGCAATCTCTTAATTTTAGTGGCACATCTATAAAGCAGTGTTGATGCAGATAAAAATGTCATTTTTAGAGTTATGTTAATTTTGTGTTATTTTCCTTTAGCTCATTTTTAGTCATCACTGTTATTTTTTTCTAATTTTATATTTGCTTTACTAGTTCTTATCCAATATATTGCCTAAAAGTATAACAACTTAGAAACATTTCACTTGCTTCAAAAGATAAATTCATTTGACTGAGACAAATCCAATTAATATCACAAGATATGGCTTCAGCTTAGACTTTTTTTTTTTTTTACAAAATATGACAGGGCGTTTGCACAGGGAATGAAGGAATCACTATCAATATTAATTTAGATTCATCACATATGTCATATTATTACTTTATCATGATAAGCCTGTAAAGAAGACATTAATGCCTATGATACTTAAACACAGAAAGAGGTTTGCAAAGGTTAAAAACTTTGCTAAGACCACAGTTATGAAAAGAGAAAGCTAGAATTAAAACCCAGAGTATGACTTTTTCTAAGCTCCATATCATTTCTCTGCTGTCTCCAAGAGCTTAGAAATCATTTGGTCCAATTTCCTCACATGAGAAGTAACTAACCAGAGACCCAGGCACAGTGAAATTCTTTCCCATGGTGCATGTGGCCAGGCAGAGACAGGGTCAAAACAAATTAATCCTCATTTGTTATACTCTACTAGGTGGCCTTGGCTTATTTCCAACCCTGAGCCACTTGAAATAATGACACGTTTCTAGAAAACTGACTTCTGGCATTAGGCTACTTCAGGAATACTAGCCTAACTTGAGCTCTTTTGGAAGTCATAGCAACTTTCTGGGCCAAAAAGTACTAATGACTAAGTAACATTGCTACATAAATATAATTTATTGAAGTTCAAGAATGGCCTTCAGTGACTATGTTTATAAAGGAAGAATGGGAATGATGATAAAATATTCAATTCTAAGTAATATGTTAGGAAACAGTCTTTCTTTCTCTCAATTTCTTCATCTAGCATATTATCACAGCTGTATCATAGGCTGTGAGTATAGATGCAGTAGATATCTTTGTTTCCTTATGGAGTAGACTTTGATCATTGTAAGATTTACAAAATCAATATTTAACATTTGTAAATCAAAGTATTTCTTTAGCAGTAAAAAAAAGTTTCATTTATTTTATTTAAGTGCTATGGAAGATGATGTGGGATCAGTGTCACCTGCTGTGATGTTTCAGAACATTTCTTCACATGGAAGCCACTATCCTGTACTCAAGATGGCAGCCGGGTGAGCAAACGTTATACATGATTGATGGGTAATGGAATAGTGAATATTTAGCCAACTTACTCTTGAATTGACCACTTCCAGGGAGACGTTCTGTGGCGGAGCACTTGGCACTAAAAGGAATCAAGCAAATTGTGACAGTTACTGCCAAAATCTAGAAAGAGAAATACCATCTGTCTTGTAAAAAGAGAGTGTTTTTTTTTTTTTTTTCCCCATAGTTCATAATGATAGTTAGGTAGGTTAAAACAGGAGGTATTTCAAGAATTTTTGAAGAGCTGAAAAATATTTGTCTATTTTTGGTCTCACTTGGCAAGCTCACCTAGGGAGCTCCCAAAACTGTTAGGCAGGAGAACAAGTGCAGTGATACCAAATATCACCATTTAATTACAGCCCTCTTGTGATAACTTTCCAGAGAAACCAATAAAAATACACAGAAGATTTCCTAGAGTAGTTTTAAAGTCTTAAGATATTGTGTATTTCAGGATTTGCATTGCTTTATGATAAAATATGTCATTCTAATGGTCACCCAGGTTTCTAAATCTCTGTAATGCAATCTTTATTAGCTCTTAAAAAGCAAAAAGAAGAAATACTTCTTAGATTTTTAGCTGCATATAATTAAACCTGTATGTGATAAATGCAAGCAGGTTGCAAATAGCACTTGAGTCAATTCTATTAACAAAGGAGCAACTTATTTTTCTTTGTAGACTTTCTAGGTACAGTATTTTGTTTTTCTTGCCTGCATTTTATTTTCCCACTCCTTGATAGGAGGAAGAACATATACATCTCTTTTTTAATACTTAAACATTTACTCTATCAAAAAAGTGAGTATTCTATCATGTGAGTAATTAAAAGACAACCACTTATTGAATGGCTCGTATGTGTCAGGTAGTATTCTAGATGTCTGGGATGGATAATACATGAAGTAAAGCTTTCTTCCCTATAATAGAAGTAGCATTCCATAAACTATTAACACATATTAATCTACAAAATAAGTAGTCCCTATTGTTGTTTCCCAGAAACGGATGAATTTAATAGCAAAGAAAAGTCCTCAGGTATTTTCAAGAATCTAAGGGCTTTTTTTTTTTTTTTTTTATATCTTTCCCCTTCGTTTACTAGAATTTGGGAAAAAAAACCTATGTTTTTCCATAGGGCACTTAATTTTACAATGAATTTATTTATGCCCTACTCTGAACTTATCTTCTAAACAGTAATTATCATGAAAACATGATGTGTTGATGATTAATTTTTTATCTTCCAAACTGACATTCAATTAATATTTACTAAATGAATGACTGAATGAGCAATTGTGTACTTAGTTATATAGTTCCTAGACCTTTCTGGGAATGATGAGAAATGCAACTTTTTTTTTAATTTTGATTTTGAACTTCTGATCTTAGTGCCTGATGAAGGTTGCAGCCAGTGTAGCTTCTGATAAAGTGCTCATTTTTAATGAATTAACTCAGCAAGTATTCTTTCAAAAATATTCCACAACTTATAAAATCATTCTTATTTAACTTTTGAAGTTCATATTCCGATTTTAAAATTAAATACAGAATGTAATCCCAATAAGGAAAAAGATTTTTATTCATTTTGATGTTGCATCACCAATATCAAGAAGAGTTTAAGGTTTAAGGCACATGTTGCATATTTAGTAAATAGTTACTGAATAAACATATTAGTAGAAAGTTTATAAATTACAATAAAAATGCTTTCATATTCAGTTTGGTCCCAAGTTTTGTTTTGTTAATTTATTTTTTAAGTTAAAGTATAAAATTGCAGTTGTACTTGTATTATTTATTTCTGAATTATACTATTCTAAACATTATAATTATTGAGGTATAATTGCAATTTAGTTTTTTAAAGTGAAGTATCAATTGAATAACAAGCCCTATGTCATACAATTTCACAAACCTCCAAAAGTAGTATCCTTTAAAAGCAAAGTTTGGAAATAATGTCTTAATATTAAGTGATGTTGATTCACTTCTTAAACATGAAAAAATATATCTAGTTTATATTTAACATAATATTGTAATACTGATATGTCATGCTATATGTTTCTAATCATATTACACTCACTTTTTGATCAATTGAAGAGTATCAAAACATAATCTTATTTACTAATTGAATTTTTGTCAGAAAACTGAATTTTGGAAGAAGGAGAAGTAACATTTATTATGTGTTTTGTTATAGGTACTGTTCCAGCTGATATGCAACCCTTAAATGTCACTTTCATTTACATTTATAAGTGTTATTTAACTCCTTATTTCTAGAAATCCAAGAATACTTTAAGAGAAAAGATATATATGTATCCTTTTTTTGTAGCTACCACAATTTTATAAGCATCAGGATTGTTTTCTGCCTTAAGAGTTGAAAGGCAGGCCAGGCATGGTGGCTCACACTTGTAATCCCAGCAGTTTGGGAGCCCAAAGCAGCTGGATCACTTGAGATCAGGAGTTCCATATCAGCCTGGCCAATATGGTGAAATCCCATCTCCGGTAAAAATACAAAAATTATTTGGATATGGTGGTACATGCCTGTAGTCTCAGCAACTCCAGAGGCTGAGATAGGAGAATCACTTGAACCTGGGAGATGGAGGCTGCAGGGAGCTGAGATTGTACTACTGTACTTCAGCCTGGGTGACAGAGTGAGACTCCGTTTCAAAAAAAAAAAGAACAAGAATTAAAGTATTTTTTCTATTTTTTTTTTCTTTTTTGCAATGTAAATTTCTTTAACTTTCCACTGATAGCAGACTGGCTATTCTTTTTTTGTCAGAGAAGAGAGTAGAGAATTTTTCTACAGCATTTTTAATTATCAGTTCCTACTCCCTCTTTCTCATTATCAATTTCCATATTATTTAGAGATAAATAGATACAAAAGGTAGGATTAGATGCTATGGCTAGGTGAAAGTAAAGAGAACCCACAACGATCTGTTCTTTTCTACACTTGTCTTCCCAAGATGCTTCTTGTTTCACGAGGCAGGAGTAAAAGGATACTTTTGTCTTCAAAATGTCAAATAATTTATTATTTACAATAAATAGGTCCATTCAAGCCAATAACAGATGGGGCTGGAAACTTCCCTCAATACGGAGAAGTATGCTGGCTTAAAACACATCGAGATGAGGTATTTGGTAGGACACATCAAGTTCCCATAATTGTAAATAAGTCTCCAGAAGCATAGGCATTTCAATTCCTCCCCTCAGCAAGTGTATGCTGTCAGGCACACACAATTTATAGACCGAAATAATTCTTATTTATTTTGAGACGGAGTCTCTCTCTGTTACCCAGGCTGGAGTGCAGTGGTGTGATCTCAACTCACTGCAACCTCCGACTCCTGACTTCAAGTGATTCTCCTGCCTCAGCCTCCCAGGTAGCTAGGATGTCAGGTGTGCACCACCATGCTGGGATATATATATTTTTTTTTTTTCTTTTTTACTAGAAACAGGATTTCACTACGTTGACCAGGCTACTCTCAAACTTCTGGCCTCAAGTGATCTGCTTGCCTTGGCTTCCCAAAGTGATGGAATTATAGGCGTGAGCCACTCTGCCCAGCAGTAATTCATATTTCATTATAAACATTTTTCTTTAAAGGTCATTTATCACAGAATAAAAAAAATACATGTTTCCACACTGAATCTTGGCTCTGAATTTACTAGCTTATGTGGCCTGGCTCCACTGCTTACCACCTTTTGTGTTCTGTTTCTGACTTACTTTTGTCATTTGTAAAGTAAGGAAAAAATTATAGCATTGTGAAGATGAAAGGTAAAGGCAAACTACTTAGATCAGAGCCTTGCCCTAGTGAGTATTCAACGAATATTAATGATAGTGATAAAAACAGTAAGTACATTCTTACACTTATGTTGCCTATGAAATTGGGTCTTCTGCTTTTGGACACAGGACAAGCTGGCATGGAAACTTACAACTGTTCATTCATTCATAAAAGCTCTTAGTGACTTACCTATGCCAACTACTCCAAGAGACAGTATTTTGGAACACATTCCCAAAATTAGTTAGATGTCCATATGCAATGTAATTGCATATGGTGTGATAAAATGGATCATTGTAAACCAGTGGTATTCTAGGTGGAGGAATTTGAATGAAAAATAATGTTTCTACTCAGAAAACAAAGCAGAGCTAAATGAGAGATGACAGCTCATCTGGATAAAGATCTTTACAAGCATCCCAGTAGAACAGAGGAAAAAACGTAAAATAATTAATCTGGAAGAATTTATTTACATTTGACTTTGGTGGGTTTTTTTTTCAATTTTTCTATGTCTCAGTATATTTTTATGGTAAGACTCCTGACATGAAAAGATTTATAATGTTCTCTATTATACAGACACATTTAGACACAGTCATATATTAAATTAGTTCCACAAATGAAAAATCCTGAAGCCTTTGCATACAAAAATTTGCAGTTTTGACTGAACTGTCTAATTAATCCAATAAATATTTACTCTATTAGGAGGAATACAGAGATGAATATAACATCATCCCTCATACGTAGGAGCACGTAATATTAATATAATGAGAAAAACTGATTGCACATTGATAAAGATAATATTTATTAAACACTTAAATGTTATGTACTTTTTTAGGTGCTTACACAGATCAGCCCATTTAATTTTCACAACATTCACCTGTTACAACATACGCAAAGTTAAAGAAGAAGAGTGCTTTATGACTGAAGACTAGGAAGCAGGTGATATTACATGTGATAAAATACAACTCAGTGTGATGTATGACCTCAGCATGAACAGCTTCAGTATAAAGGAGAAAACATGGATTGAAGTAGACAGAAAGAAACTGGATAATAAGGAAATGGAAGCCAAGGGCACAGATTTCTGTTGGACATTCAAAGAGATGAGTTGATTGTAAAAATGAATGCAGATGAGGTCAGTATGTCCACTATAAGAGGCTTATAAAGTTCTTGCTTTCTCCTTTCAGTGCATTTGATAGAGGGAATTTGGTATCCTTTGCACAGTGATGTTTATTGGGGTTAAGGTCATAAAATTGTCTTTTCTTTTTGTAATAGTGACAGACATTTTCTAAGTCCTAAACACTGTAACAATTCCAGAAGATAATTCTTGGACTAATGAATGATAATCTATCTTTCTCACTTACGACATTTAAAACCAAAGTAGAGAATAAGGCCACAGTATTACAGTTCACAGAGTGAATGAAATCTACATAAATTATGTAAAATATTCACTTTCATTTGTTTTTCTTTTATTTTTATAATTATAAGTTGTGAAGTAATTTATTCTACCAATAAATATTCTGTTCTGTCTTCAATAACAGAATCGGATGGATGGGCATAAGAATTACATTCAAAGTGATACCAAAATGGTATTACATATAAAATACATTTTAAAGTTGAATTTGCAAATGAGCATTATTCCTGTGTTCTCTTTGTACTGTCCTTAATATGCATGCCCTTCCTCATTTCATTGATATTGTGTGAAATCTACACCCAGACGCTTTCCCAGATTAAATGATAGATCTGTCAGGAAATCACAAGCTAAAGTCATTTTTTAATTGAAAAGATCAATAATTTATAGAATTAAACACATTAAATGGAAACTGTTCCTAAAAAAAGCTAGCTCATGGCCTTTTTTAATACTCACATGAGCCCATCTCTACATTTCTGCACCTGCCTGAGTTTTCATTGGCTCCACATCATATATATTGGTATATTTTATTTTCACTTTTTATCAAATTTCCCAACCTTTCATGATCATCTGTAGATTTCTAGTTTCCCCTGGCCATTACCTTGCCAAGTTTATTCTCTTTATTAAGATTTCTTTCTCTCTTTTATGGCATTAAAAAACACGTCTAGCCTGGGCAACAAAGTGAGATCCTATCTCTGCAAAAAATAAAAATATTAGCTGGGCACTGTGGCCTATGCCTATAGTTCCAGCTACTCAGGAGGCTTAGGCAGGAAAATCCCTTGAGGCTGGATGCAGTGGCGCATGACTATAATCCGAGTACTTTGGGAGGCCAAGGTGGGTATACGACTTGAGGTCAGGAGTTTGGGAGCAGCCTGCTCAACACGGTGAAACTCCGTCTCTACCAAAAATACAAAAATTAGCCGGTTGTGGTGGCATGCAACTGTAATTCCAGGTACTCAGGAGGCTGAGGCAGGAGAATCACTTAAACCCAGGAGGTGGAGGTTGCAGTGAGCCGAGATCAAACCAATGCATTCCAGCCTGGGTGACAGAGTAAGACTCTGCTTCAGACAGGAGGGGAGGGGAGGGGAGGGAAGGGGAGGAGAGGGGAGGGGAGGGGAGGGGAGGGGAGGGGGGGGGGGGGGCGGGGGGGGGGGGGCAGGGAGGGGGAGGGAAGAGGTGAGAAGAGAGGAGAGAGGACGGGGCTGGGGAGGTGGTAGTAAGCCACAATTGTGTGTGTGTGTTTTTTGTCTCGAGAGGTGTGTGTGTGTGTGTGTGTGTGTGTGTGTGTGTGTGTGTGTGTGTGTGTGTCTATTCTTCCATTTAGTTGGCAACATACACATTTTTCATTCTCAATTTTAATACTTTCAGTTTCAATATTAGCTTATTTGGCCTAAGTCCTTATATTTTCTAATTAAGAGGTAAATATAGGGGGATTTGTCTATCATTTACATCTTTAATCATCCTCACGCTTTTAGAAGGGGAAATAAAAGAAACATGCCAATTAAAATTAGTACACACATGCACAAACATGTTTATGTTAGAAGATTTAAAGATATAAAAATATACATGCATAAAAATAATTTTAGCTCTTCATCAATAGTCACATTTTGAGGATTACCTATTAGTATATACTGACTCAAGAGTATAAGTATATGTATATGCATATATACATATATATTTATTTAATATGGAGAAACGGTCTCACTCTGTTGCCAAGGCTGGAGTTCAGTAGAGCAATCATGGCTCACTGAAGTCTTGAACTCCAAGGGTCAAGTGATCCTCCAGCCTCAGCCTCCCAAGTAATTGGGATCACAGGTGCATGCCATCATATCCAGCTAATTAAAAAAAAAAAGAAGAAGAAAGAAACAGTTTACAGAGATAGGGTCTCACTATGTTGCTCAGGTGGGTCTCAAACTCTTAGGCTCAAGCCATCCTCCTGCCTCAGTCTCTAAATGTGCTAGGATTACAGGTGTGAGACACCACACCCAGTCAGGATTATGTATCTTGATAGCAAGTTTACATTTGATTGTAATAGTCCATAAATTTTTAGTCAGGAAGCCTTGAAAATGGAATCTGCGATATATGTGCAATATTATGTCATTATTGTAACAAATTTGTAAAAGGAATTTCAGTGTTTTTAACTTACCATCAGAAAGCGTAACCACTGTTACATCATCAGTAGACACTCCTGGGCCGTAGCGATTATAAGCTAAGAATCGAAGACTATATTCGGTGAATTTTTTCAGGCCTTCCAGTTTATAAGATAGTCCATCAACCTCTATATTCTGGAGACACAAAACATTAAAACTGTTATCAAGGAAGCACGTTAAAGTAGAAATGGCACTCATTCTGTACAATCAGTGATTGGACATTAGACTCTTACAAACTGCACTCCAGCCTTATAATGAGTTATAAAACCTACCTTGTGACACAGACTTGTCCCACTAAAAACCAACTGCTCTGTAGACTCCTTGTTAAAACAGCACATACTATTTTTACAGTCATTAAGTTCCAATTTGTTTAACACTACTGAATATAGTGAACGGCTTGGGTTATTCTACCCACTCTAAACTCTCACAGGCAGAAGTCAGCTTATAACTCCACAGGAACGGAGATTTTCTCCTGTACCCAAAATGGAATAATTCACCAAGAAACAAGAGATTTTGTGCTTCCCTTGCTGAAATATACCCACAGCTCTTGAAGCCATCAGATGCGTTGCTACAATTTTTATCTCCCAAAATGCTATTAAATTGGTTGAAGCTATTTGAGCATCTCACGGCTGCAGTAAATGAGTTACTGAAGGTGAAGGTCACTGAGGAATCAGATCACCATACTCACATCTATCTTGGGTGATGCTGGTTTTGAATTTATTTAAATGGGTTGGCAAAATTTATTATTGAAGAGCTAACATATACATAAGGGCAGATTTTAAAAAGTTGAAAAATGAGCCAAAAATAGCTTGAAGGTAGCAAGAAAAAAAATACAACCCATGATTACATAGGAGGAGCTCTTGTTATGTTTATGATATAATTTGGGACTGGACTTCAGCTATTTCTGAATATAAAATATTTCTTATTTTTACAATAAAAATTCTGATCATACAGTTTATATGGAAGCATGAAGGCCATTCCATGCTTGACAAGCTTCACAATACACCATACGAACTCCCATATCCTGAGGCCAATTTTTGATCTTACCTATTGAATGTATACTTGTCTGTATATATTTTCCTACATGAAGCTGAGAATCTGGAAATATCTCAATAGTCATACAGACATATAATATATCTATGTATATATGAATCTCAGAAATTTTATTTGTGACATATATGTGTATGCATGTATCACAAAATAGAATTTTTGAGTTTCATGTGTCTCTCTAAAGACTTATTTACTTTTAGTTTGCTTAAACAATTAATTTGCTTCTTTTCAGGTCTCTATGCTAACCATTGTATAGAAGCAAAAGGTAAGGAGGAGATTAGGCTTCTCAGAGTAAGTTCTTCTGAAAATAATAAAAAATGATAGGTTACATCCTGAAAATGTAAAGAAGTTAGATATAATACCAAATGTTTTAGAATTAAAAAAAAAGCAGTTTGGTGAATGCCACTGACTATGAGGGCAATCACCCCTTAGTCTAAGGAATAATATTGCAAATGCTTTCCATAACTAGGTGAATGAATACAAATGTGGTTGCCCACACAAGCCAGGCTGCTGCAGACTCAAACAAAAAATTGGCATCCTTTCTATTGACTTCACTTTATTGCCCATTTACCTCTTACCACTAGACTTTAATTAAATTGTATAAAGTTTCCAATAACAAGTGCTTTAAAACTAATCAGCTTTTCAATGAATGTGCTAAACACTGGGCTGCATCAAGAGCGTGCAGGTCTTTCCTGTTTCTCCACCTCTAGAGCTATTCAAAGATGGAAGCATCCAATCAGATGGAAGCAGTGCAGCCCATTCCTTCACCTACCTGTTCTTTTCCCGTGGACACCTCAGTGCAGAACAATCTATAACCTTGGACTGGACCGTTTGCATAGGCAGGGGGTTCCCAGGTAATAAGAATTGAGGTAGGTGAGGTAGATACAGCTTGCAGGTTTTCTACTGGCCCTGGAACTTGTACTGTATACAAGAAAGAAGTGATTAGGATGAGTGGTTTTTCTTTCTCAAAACAAACAAAATTATGTTTTTACAGTTCAATAAAATTCTAGGAGTATGTATTTTAGAATGATATAGAAAAAGAATATAAAAATATAAACCCTGGAAACTTTAGAATCATTTCATTTTAAAATTCATAAGAAGGTTACATTAACTGAAATTGCCTATTTTATTTTACATTTAAAGAAACTGGTAAAGGAGTGGAAGTGACTAAGATAACGGCAGAAAAGAGTGGGATGCTGAATCTAAACTTTTAGTCTGAAAAATCTGCCACTATGCCACTGTGTCCTTGCCTGCATATGGCTAATAACTGCAGAAGGAATAGAGAAAGTCCATTTGGAGGACTTGTACGTTATGGTTCTACTTATAATTTTAAAAGTTTGCACAGCTACAGATAATTCACCACGTTGTCTTTATTTAAGTCAGCATTTTAAAATCTTGCCTAATTCTGGGTCCTTTAAATGAATTTTAGCCATTTCATTTTCAGTTCCACTTTTTAGTATTACATTTTCTCTCATTATTGTTACTTTACTTAATCAAGGATAAAAAACTTTGCCTGTTAATGAAATCAGATAGCACAGGTCCACAACAGTTTACCAAAAACACTTGTCTATACTTTTCTTTTCTTTCCTTATTTTTTTCTTTTCTTTTTTGCAGAGACAGAGTCTTGCTCTGTTGCCCAGGCTGGAGTGCAGTGGCCTGATCACATCTCACAGCAACCTTGAACTCCTGGAGTCAAGCAATCCTTCTGTCTCAACTTCCTGAGTAGACAGGACTACAAACATGCACCACCATGTCCAGCTGCTTTTTTTTATTTTTGTAGAGACCAGGTCTCTATCTTGCCCAGGACAGTCTCAAACTTCTGGCAAGCAATCCTCCTGTCTTGGCATCCCAAAGTCCTGGGATTACAGATGTGAGGCACCACACCCAGCCCAGGTATCTCAGCATTCTGAAACTTCCAGAGTTTAGAAAAGTAAAATGGTACCTATGCAGGATTTTTAATGTAACACTCCTAATGGGGTCTGTAACTATATATTTAATCAAATGTAATGATATCAAATTAATCAAATTTAACATATTTGTTAATCAAATGTAACTATGTATTTGCAGAAAGCATATGATATTTACACCAAACAGGCTTATTAAATACTATGAATAGTCTAGCATGAGGTCAAGTCAGGTTCAGATGCAGAATGAGTTAAGAAAAAGCTTCCATTTTGATTATTTGCTAATTTTGTATTTGTTCATAATTTTGTATTCCTGCATATGGACCTGTATATGGCTTGTACATGGTAGGTACAATGGACACATTATGGTAAATGATATCACCATCGCACGTTTACAGCCTTACTTGATAATGTCGTCTGTGTATTTTCCTCAGCCTTGGATACCACCTAGTTTTGGACAGATATGCATTGTAGGCCTCTAATAGAATTCTGAGAGTTTTAACATCCATAGCAACAACGGCATATAAAAAGCTGCCTGGCATGTATCTGATGATACACTTCTTAGATCAGCGTGGAACCTAACAGCATATCTCTGCATCATTTTTCAAGATTTGTTCCGTGGAACCCAGGCTTCTTACGGTATCATTGCTCACACGTTTATTTGGAAAAATATTTATATTCATGTCAGAATATGTCTTTATGTCACCTTTGCATATTTCGCACCAGTCCCCAAACCTTGAGAATCCTTGTTCTTAACAACTGTATTTTTTTACCTTAGCAAATGATTTTTTTACTTTTTGCCATTAAAAAATGTATTGGTAAATAATTTAAAGCCAAAGGAAAATTTAAGAATAAGAATGCTTCATAGAACAGCCCTATTTCCTTTATCCAAACTGACCTATTGTCAACACTTCGAAATATATATACCAAAATATTCCTAATTACATACACACACACAGATATATATATATATATATATATATATATATACATACATACATACATACACATATGCACATAAGAGAGACAGGGAAACTATATATAATCAGAATAAGCTACCCAAATCATTTCTCCTTAACCCTAAATACTTTAGTGCATGTTTCTTAAAAATAAATGAGTATATGAATAGTATAGTTATCAACTTCCACAAATTTTTTTTTTTTTTTTTTCCTTTTGAGACGGAGTTTCATTTGTTACCCAGGCTGGAGTGCAATGGTGCAATCTCGGCTCACTGCAACCTCCGCCTCCTGGGTTCAGGCAATTCTCCTGCCTCAGCCTCCTGAGTAGCTGGGATTACAGGCATATGCCACCATGCCCAGCTAATTTTTTGTATTTTTAGTAGAGTCGGGGTTTCACCATGTTGACCAGGATGGTCTCGATCTCTTGACCGATCCACCCGCCACGGCCTCCCAAAGTGCTGGGATTACAGGCATGAGCCACCACACCCGGCCCCAACTTCCACGAATTTAACATTAACACAATACTTTTATCAAATCTTCATCTACATTTTGGTTGTATCAACTGACCAATAGTGTCATTGGTGTGGCACTCCCTTCACCCATTCAAGATCCAGTTTAAGGTCAGGTTTTGTTGCCACGTCTTTCCATGCTGTTGTGAGTTCAAGCAGTTCTAAATCCATTCTTTGACATTTGGGCAATTTATATTTTAAAGAATCTAGCCCCTTTTTATAAATAAAATGTTCATCATCTTGAATGTGTCTTTGTATCCTCATGTTAGATTTAGGTTATGCATTTCAGACAAATGAAATGTCAATGATGTCTGTTCTCAGGGCATCACATCCAGAGGCACAAAGTCTCTCTCTCCCCTCATTTATAATGCCAAAGCTGAGTACCTGGCCAAGGTGCTGTCAGTTTTCCTTAGTGTATAGTTTGAAGGTTTCTCACGCCATTACAGCTTTCTACCACTTGCAGCTAATAAGCAACTCATGGGGAGATAACATTAGGACCATATAAATATGCTTGTTATCAACATTTCCCATAGATTTAGTATCTAATAATGGTTCTTGATGGAATCAATTTCTAGCATGGTGGTTACAAAATAATGATTTTTTTTTTCTATTCCAGCACTTTTTCTACATTTACTTGTTGACACTTAGCATTTGACTATAAGCAAAAGTCCGTATTTTTCTCTTCTTGTGAATCTTTTATTTCAGTGGGCACCTGGATTCCTCCTTTTTCATAACCTATAATTCATTACTGTCCTTAATTATATTGGTGCTCAGATTGACCCAGATTCAACCAGGGAAGCTCTTTTTAATCTTGTTTTTCTGTCCTGTGACATACTCCAATCATTTATTGGAGTACCTTGTTTCTTTTTGGCATAGGATGTTCCAGGCTCATCTTAATCTTGCGTCAGCTGTAGAAACAGACACTTTTTTTTAAGATTTTCTGGTTCTTTTTAGTGGAAAATAGTATAAAGACAAATATTAGAATGGTAGGTGTATAAGTTGCTACTTGAGTGCATTTTCTTCTAAGTCTTTTTGGTGAACAGGGCTAAAAAACATGCATACACATGCCCACACACAAATTTACACACACATATATACATGTATATACATACATACAGATAGTACATATTTTTCCTGACTCCAAAGTAATGCCTCCCATTTCAATCTATCTCTATTGGGTTTTGTCTTGCTCTTCTCATTCCTTTTTGATGTATTCTTTCCTTCACAGAAAGAATCCTTACTCCTAAAGAGTTGTATTTTGACACTTTATGAGTGTCCCCACTTTAATACCCTTCCAGAAAGAAATATTTTTTTTTTCTAGGAAAAAGCTCTCTGTTCCACAAAGGAGAATTTATGAGACAAAGTTGAACAATGAGACATCTTACAGTGGATAATGACTCACCAGAATCATGCTATAATAAAGCAAACATTTTCCTTAATGGGAAAAACAAAAAGAAATCAAACCAAAAATGTGTACACTAATATTGTTGAAATGAATTGTCACAGTACTATAAAGAATAGAAACATTGATGATTGGTATGTTTGTATTATTATTGATATATTCACAAAGACAATGCACGTATTTCAAGAGGGGACATTTCTGCTTCTGAACCTATTATTCCTCAATAGAAGGCAGAGAAAGGAGCCAGAGCATTGAGAATGAATGACCTGCTTAAGATATATGCTGTATGTGAGGTATTCAGAATTGTGATATGGTGCACACAGTGCATAAACATGTGTCCCAGTTGATACATAAAGTACTGAATGTGTCCCAGTTGATACATTAAGCACTGAATGTGCTCCTTCTTGCTCTCTTATGGCTATACGGAAAGGGTGTGGTTTATTAACATGGCTCAAACTGGGAGCAGAGATTTCAATTTAAAAATGACCATTCCAAGGACATCACTCCTCTCGTGAGATATAACACATTCAAAGAAGGTGACAGCCCAGCCCTAGCTTCCCAGTCACAACGACTCCAGGAGGACTGGGAGATGAGAGGGTGTCTGGGGGAAGGGAAGGGGAGCCAGTGTATGGGAAGCGTCTGCTCATCTCTCCCGCTAGAGCACAACAGGGTGACGAGAAACAATTCAAATGGACTCCAAGTTTCAAGGGGCAAAGAGAAGAACATGCACCTTATCTGACCTATCACATGCACAGTAGGTGACAAATTTGCTGGGAAGGAAGGAGTGTGAGGTCTCCCCATGTCACTCTGAGAGTTTTCTGAGGTTCTAAGCATGGCATGGAAGAGACGCTACAAATGAACAATTCATCTACAGTAAAACCAATGAGAATCCACAAGAGAAGGCTGAGAGAGCAACCTAGCGAGGGAGGGGCTGTGTATGGTTCGGAATGGGAGGACGTGCACAGCCATACATGACCATGGCCCTTTGAGAATCATCAAGGCTTGGAAACTTGTGTGAATCAGATATGACAAACACACAGACACTTCCATCAGGCATCATGGAGGAGAATAGACTACAGGGATATCTGCAGCTCAGAGCAGTATCCCCATAAGAACAAACATGAGACCACAATCCTTTCCTGCTAAGCCTCACCAGGGCTGCTCAGTGTCCTGGCTCTTTGTCCCAGAAGAACAGTTGGTACACATTCCATTCAGTTGCCCAAATAATCACAGCGACTGTTTTTTCCACAAAAATATGCACAATGTTGCTACACAGAAAGCACTCAATTAAAGTCAGTCAAATGAATGATTTTATGTACAATTACATGTGTTACAGTAAATCACAGGCTGAAGACACATTATGTAATCTAACCCATTTGATTTTGTTGATCCATCATTGTTACTAAAAGGGATCAGAAAAGAGTGTTTTCCTCACACATCTGGTATGAACTAAAATTGGTACATGTGTCTATGTGTTTGCTGTGCATGTGAGCCTGTGGGCACTCTATCCATCTTATAATTTCTTTATATTTATGTAGCTTAACTATTATTGGATGGGAAATATCGGGCAGTAAGTATTGTAATCTGAACTTACTTTACACTGATAGTACCAATCCTAATACCCTGTTCATCAACTGCACTCTTCTGGATCTATCTATTTTAAGTATTCACAAACAACAGTATGCATTTTTATCAAATGCCAGCCAAATGAGAACATTCTATTTGTTGGTGTAAAGTTTCCAATTGCCTTTTTTCCTGAGAAAGGATTGCCCTTCGATACTAAAGTGTTTCCTACTTCAACTCTTTTAAAATTTATTTTATGATCTGATTGTATTGGTAGATTTTCAAAATATACTCATATGTTAAAATAAAAATTTCATAATTGTATCTTGATTTGAATATAAATACCTAAATATACATATATTTCATGTATAAAATATCAGCCCTCTGAAATAGACCAAAATCATGCTTGCCTGTTAGATACTCTTCTTCACTGCATTCCTGACTAGTGCCAAGGCTCTGTTTCACTTAAGCTATAAAATGCCTACTCATCTGTGTTTCACTTGAGCTATTAAATGCTTCCTCATCTTCACAAAAATGCTATAAATTCAAATTCATTATTTCCCTAATATTTTCCCTTTGATTTTTAGGCCTAATATATATGTATATATGGTCTTTTACATATATGAATATATTATTCATGTTAATTGTGGAGATATGTATAGGTATTCATGTGCATATATATAATTATACATTTATTCAGATACATATCCATAAATTATATTTCAGTATAATTTATATACTTTTACATATATGATACATTATACACATATGAGCTACAAGAGAAAAAGAGATAAAGGGAGACTCAAAAATATTCAACAATGGGGCTGGGTGTGGTAGCTCACTCCTGTAATCTCAGCACTTTGGGAGGCCAAGATGGTAGGATCATTTGAGGTCAGGAGCTCATGACCAGCCTGGCCAACATGATGAAATCCTGTATCTACTAAAAATACAAAAATTAGCCAGGTGTGGTGGAGGACACCTGACATCCCAGCTACTTGGGAGGCTGAGGCAGGAGAATCCCTTGATCTCTGATCCCTTGAACAATGGAGGCAGAGGTTCTATTGATCCAAAACTGTGCCACTGCACTTCAGCCTGGGTGACGGAGCTAGACTCCATCTCAAAAAAAAAAAAAAAATCAACATTGGGAATTAGATGTGAAATCAATACCATTAACAGCTTCAGCCTTCCATTTCATTACATTTTAGTATGTCAGTCAAGGAACTTAATGGGCTTAACTGCTCATCATTCAAGATGTCTTTAATATTCCTCACTGATCCCCTCAGTTGGACAATAATTTTGTGACAAACTGCATCTAATTTTTTTCCATATCCATTCAAGTTACCTATTTCTTCAAAGAATAGAAAGATTTCAGAATAGATGCATAATCTATGCAAGTAAGTCATCAATCAATGTCAGCCTACCCAACTACCTTTTTAAATTTCAATATTGCATTACAGTGGAAATTCACTATACCACCTGTATCTCAGAACAAATTAAATACTTATGTTGGAGTAAATGAGATGTATTACATGTCACTATTTGCTCTGGGAACAGTAATTTCTGACTATATATATAAATTTATGGTATAACAGAGCACTTTATAATGAGATCTTATTGGATATTAACCCCAATAAGTGGAATATAAAACTCAGCCGAACCTTTAATAAAGCATGCTTGATCACATATAATCATTTTGAAGCTAGGATGTATTTGTATGCGAAAGAAGAGGGGGGGAGAGAGAGTGAAAGAGATAGCTGCTCAGTTTAATGATTTAGAATTGATTAATTATAGATGACAAGATGGGTGATTTCTTCTCCCTACTCTACCTATGATAGAAACCTGTCACTAGCATCAAAGAGTCCATGAACAAGCGCCTGAAATTATCTGCACATTACAAAAAATGTGTTATGTATATTTTTTGAGAAGCAGCATTCTCAGCTTCTATCATTGGAGTATATGATCTCACAAATGGTAGCTCGCAGTGGATTGCTATCTCAGGTTTCTTTTGGTTCTGAAAAAAAGTCATTCTTTATCATCAAATCATTTTTAGTGATTGTTAATTACTTTATAAAGGGAAAACATAGTATCACTTTAAGGAGCTATCTTCAATTTGTAATCAAATACTACTGTTTCAAAGCTAAAACATATTTGTGAAATAGACATCTATTTTATTTTCTAAATCATGGGTATTTCAAAGACATTTGAATTCATCTGCTTTTATTCACCAAGTATTTTAGGTTTTATAGGATGTTAGGGCTCCTGATAATCAAAAAGTCACATAGCATATATGAATTAGTATACTTTTTTTTTCTTTCTCCTGCTCTGTTTTCATTCAAATATCTATCTAACTGTCTGCCTTCCTGACTTACTTTTACTGTAAGAAATTTGATATTTGCAATAATCAGACTAAAATCTAAATTACGATTTATCAAATATGTTTCTTTAAAAACCACAAGAGCTTAATCCCTTTCAAAAAATAATTTGAATGTGAGGTTTTCAAAGAAACCTTTAGAAAAATCAAGGCATGCCACTATTTTTTAATACTGAATGAGGCTGATGTCTCTGAGCCATTATACTGATGCTTCTCAGCTGGAAGTCCAAAATGAAGATAAATGTTAGTGTCAGGGAATACGTAGTTGAACATTTGAATATTTAAAGTCTTTTTTAAATGACTGTGTAGTACAATGAGTTCCACTGTTCCTATATCATCAATTTAACAGCCACTATTAAGAAAAAAAACTAAAATAAATGTGGATTTGAAGAAAAACTGTCATATGTTGTCATTCAAATAATGACCCATAATTCACATGCCCTCAATTTAGGTCAGAATTCTGAGGCTGATTCCATCCCTTTATTAGTTTGCTAATTTAAAAATGATTCTTGGGCCTATATTTAAAAATCAATAGCAAGGGATCTAAGTAATAATCTTTAGTGATCCAAATGGATTTAAACCACAAAGCTCTCCTTCTTTAAGCAACAGCTTCCATTTCTGATGACCTCTTCAATTAATGTTTTTCAAATGCAAGCCATTTTTGAAACTACTTACATTTATTGATAATAAAGTGTATGCTTTGATTGCCTCTTTGATTTTTTTTTCTCCTGTAGTTAACAGCTTTAATATTTCTATGAAATCTGTTTCTATTCTGTATGGGGAATGCAACATGAAAAAGCCTGCAGGCAGTGTAATTATTAACATAATGAAACCTCTTCTTGACTGAACTGTACATAGTTAGGAGATACGACAGTAATTTGGCAAGGAAGAAGCAGAAGCTATAGAGTAGGCTTCTATTACAAAACCACAGGAGTCTCACAACCTTTGGTTGGAGGAAGCAGTTATTACCTATTCATTTTACCTTTAGTTTTAATGTTTTCTATCTGCTACACACAATATACTAAACTGTACCATTTATATATATATGTGTGTATGTATGAATGTACATAGAACAGATGCAGATATGGATAAACACACATATATAATATGTGATATAGATGACGTATATGATTTATATGTTTGTACACACACATATGTATGCTTAGATATTAATATTTTGACAACTTAGTAGAAAAACTTTAATGAATCCCTCTGAAGAAAATAATCCTCAAAGTAGATTTCTTGTAATTCATCCTAGAACGGGAAGCAGTTTCATAATAAAGGGATTACAGGAATTGACCTCCAGATAAGGGTCTTTCAGTAAGACAGCTCAGATTTTTCACTAACACAACCAAGTAGTAATAACCTTGTGAAGCATGAAGAGTACTTTTTTAAGGTAGAACATTTTGAATTTTACTTTGGAAGTTTCTAGGCAACGCCTAGAAATGCAAAGTGTAGTGAAGAACATAGATTCTGGGCAGCACGGTGGAAGTCTCACATTGTTTCAAGTGCAGATTTCTAAGTAATATCAAAGGCAGTTGTTTTTATGATCTAGAAAAACTACCTAAATATACCAAACAGCAGATAACAACTTAAAGTTTCATCCAATGTGCTTAAGTTTACATACTGAATGTTACATTTACACATTACTGAAAGCTTGATATCATATAAACCTATCATACTGACTAAAAATATTTGAGTTAGCTGGGTCTCATTACTACCCATTGTGATTGAAATTTTTAGATGAAAGTACCAGCTGATTTTAAAGTCTAATAATAACTTCTATGTGTTCAGCCTACAGTTGTTTTCCAGAACTATGAACCGTTTTATTAAAAACTTTTATAATAAATTTTCCAGGAACTTACTTAGGAAGGAGAAAATTCACGGAAAACACCTAAAGATGAACAATAGACCATATATAATAAAGGTTAAAAATTCTCTGGACAGACAACTAAACATATAAGAATTCCAGAATAGATCCATTGAGGAGATCCATAGGTATAAGGGATGTTAATGGGAGCTTACTTAAGAACGTTTCTTGAAGAAAAATTAAGACTTGTATTGATGGATGAAGGATGAATCTGGTGAGACAGGACACATCAGGATGAATGAGTTGAATTGGTAACATTCTTGACCTGAGCATTTCCAGAACAGAACTTACAAGTTGGGAAATGGAGACAAAAACTACCCTATAGCTTGTGGAAGGCTTCAGATGATCAGGTTTTTGAGTAAAAACAATGAGAATAATTCCAAGATGAACTAAATTAATGATAGGAAATGTCACCTCATATTGAGGAAACCACTTCTTTTTCCCAAAGCATGGAATTACCATTGAGTTGTTTTCTTAACAACCACCATCACAAATCAAATCATGTTTTGCCAATCTCAGAAAAATGTGGTCTCTTTCATTAGATTCAAAGAAAGTTTAAAGAATCATTCATTTTTCTCAAGATGCTTCTCTCAGAAAATTCAGTTTGGAGACAAGTATTCACAGAATTCCAATTTTCAAATGAATTGTCAAGGACTTTTGACAAAATTACATGGAAATCACGTTCAAATGAATTGTCAAGAGCTTTTGACAAAAATCACATAGAAGAAGCAGAAACGATCTCTAAGATAACTAGTGGTAAAAAAAAAAAATGTTTCAGCCCTCAGGTAGGGCTGAAACATCTTAGTTTTTGATTCCAGAGTCAAAAACCCCTTCTCCTAACTTAATGTATCCTTGGTCCAAGCATTATTTAAATAATCTGAGCATCATTTTCTCAGGTAGCATAAAGATTATATGAGATTATGTGAAAAGCAAGTATTCAATATAATATGGTAGTTAATATTACTGTTACCTGAAATCAAGACTCATAAGCTTTTTCAAATATTGGTAACCTCATCAGACAATTGGAGGAAGAGTTTACTCTTCTTAACTCTCAGTATTGTTAGAAGAACATGAGGAGATGATATATGCAAAGGGGAGATGAAAAACATAGCATTCCATAGATGCCTAAAAAGATGTGGCCTGAGTCCTGATCAGGATTATGCTGAAAAACCAAACCTGGGCTGAGCGCAGTAGCTCACGCTTGTAATCCCAGCATTTGGGAATCTGAGGCAGGTGGATTACCTGAGGTCAGGAGTTTAAGACCAGCCTGGGCAACAAGGTGAAACACTGTCTCAACTGAAAATACAAAAACTAGTTGTGCACCATAGTAAGTGTCTGTAACTCCAGCTACTCAGGAGACTGAGGCAGGAAAATCACTTGAACCTCGGAGGCAGAGGTTGCAGTGAGCCAAGATTGCGCCATTGCATATTCTAGCCTGGGCGGCAGAGCCAGACTCAGTCTCAAAAGATAAAAAAAGTAAAAATCTGGCCAAGAGAGTCCCTAATAGAAGAGCCAAGATTATCCTGAAGTATATAACAAATATAAATGGAGCCTTTTAACCTTCTCATAAATAATCCACCAGTTTCTTTTGTTGTTATATTTCCATACTGTAAAGACCATAAAGTGATGTTTAAATCTTTAGAAGATTCCCAAGCAGAAACCTTCAGAAAGGGTACTTGTTGGCTTTGTACTTACTTCACAATGATTTGAGACTTGTGTGTATCTCAAGATTGTGTTTCTGCATGCAAAAATCTCAGTTCTCTATAAATAGATATGCATCACAGAGGCAGGTGTCTTCAGCTTATGTGCAACCCAGAGTGTTTCCCATGGTGATAATGTGACTAAACCCAGCAACCTTTCTCAAAGTTGGCTTGTATTCTGGTCAGTATGGAAAGAATCAATAACTGATATTTGTATGTTTAATAGAGCAATAAATGACATGTATAGATTGCTTTTATAAAAGAGCCCTGCTGCCATTTACTAGAGGAAAAGGAAGCAGAAATATTTTTCAGACAGTCAAGTGAGCAGATTTTTCTATATAATGACAAAAAGATCCTACCTTAAAAGATACCATCTCTTTGGGGAATAAACTTATTGTTTATCTATTTCAATGCTTTAAAAGATAAGGAACGGCCTTAAGTAAGCTGACTCTTTTGGGAGGGACTATAAATTAAGGAAGAAATTTAGCACTCTATTCTCCTAACATGCAGGTTTCACAGAAGTCAGAGTTCTGGGATGCTTTGATGCACAAGATACCAGCAAAAACCATCTATTAAATTTTGGGCAACAAAGACCAACAGTAAAGGGTGTCACCTCCAGAGTCACAGATTCAGGGTTCAAATCCTAAAGCCTCACTCAAGCTATGTGGCTAGGATCAAGCTATTTAATGTCTTTGCATTCAAATTTCCTTATTTAAAAACCTGGGCAGTACTTACCAGATAAGGTTATTGTGAAGATTAATAATAAATAACTATAAAGTATATCTGGCACAAAGGAAATGCTGGATGAATGTTAACTAATTTTACAGTGTTCCAGGCACTGTGGGGATTTGAGGGGAAAGAGTGAACACTTCCATAAAACTCATAGTCTAATATGGCAGGACCCCAAGGTGCAGGGAGGAGAGGAGTCCAAATGAGGTGAGAAAAATTCCTGGGGTCAGGCCATGGCGGGCCTTAAAGGCCCTGGAAGGATTTGAATTTTTATTCTAAAAATCAGAAGCATTTTTCACTCTGTCTGCTGTATACAGAGTGAATTAAAGGGGGGATATATGAGTGCTGAGATACTAATTGGTAGACTATTCCAAGTCCAGGAGAGGAAAGCAGCTTAAATTAGAATAATGGCTGGCTATGGAGATGAAGAAAAGGGTAGGGATTTAAGAACTATAGGAAGGTAAAATCAATAGCACTTGGATTGGGGGTAAGAGAGTGAAGATGACCAGAAGCACCAGGAATGCCAACTGCAATCCAGATTTGCATAGCTACATGATTCTGGTGTTGTTCACTGAGAAAATAACAACAACACTGGAATAGACTAAACTGAACCTGTGTGCCGGTGGAGGTGTGTGGGTGAGGGAATTCACAGGTTTGACACCACATTGGCTTTGAGGTAGTTCACTGGATACAGAGATGTCCAGCTGGTTATTCATTCCCATATGGACCCTCATACCAAACATCTTCCCCATCTTTCCTTCTTCTAATTCATTAAACTCCCAGTTAGATAACTCCACACCCTACTTCTACTAATAGGCACATCACAAACTACTTTCTTCTTTATTTATTTCTTCTGCAATATTCTGCTTTTTCTATTGCCAGCTGTTTTTCAGGAAGATTGTCTGGTCTCCAGATCCCAAGGTAATCTGTTTGTTCTGTTTTCTACTTAGCTCTTCTAAAACACCCTGATCCTTTTTGAGGCACTCATATTACCCTAATTAACAGATCAGACTGTGCTGAGGTACTTTTTTTTAAGCAATGTATATTACATTGAAGACTTTTTCTCACTCTTTCTCCATACTTGGAAAAAAAGAGACCAAGACAAAATATCTTTCCTAACAGCAGCAACAATAAAAATTCCAGTAACAATGAACCCAGGTACACAGCTGACCTTGACAATACTGAAATTAATATTCACTTTGCAATTTCACTGACATTTATCACTGAGAAGCACCTTTAATGCCCTTACACATACAGGCATGCAATGAAAAGATTGATAATCACACAGGGCAGAAAACCTAGTTTTCCTGTATCTCTAAGAAGCATCTAAAAGCCTTCTGGTCTGCTGACTGAACCACCCTGAGGATTAAGTTTATTTTATTTTCAGTATTCAAAAGATAAGAAGTTTATTAACCACACGGAAGATTTGGGCTTGTTCAGAGATAGCAGCAGGAAGACAAATGGACTTCAGCAGCAAATCATCTCACAGAAGTTGGAGAATGACTTTAGGTAAAACTGAATACAGGAACCCTGGTGTGCTGCTCTGGATCAAAAATTCCCCTTTCTTTACCCAACCCCACTGCCTTTGCTTTTATATCCATTGGTGACATAAAGTGCCAAACCAACAGGAAAAAAAAAATGACTTTGACTCATGCTCAAGAGCTGTTAGCATGCTGAGTAAACAATGAGTAAAATAAGGAAAACCATTAATTATGGATCTTATTTAGATAACTTCTAGAAACAGTTATTTGAGAAGAGTTAAATTTAACCACTCTATTTTGATAACTCTAAAACTCAATTTAGGGCCGGGCGCGGTGGCTCAAGCCTGTAATCCCAGCACTTTGGGAGGCCGAGGCGGGTGGATCACGAGGTTAAGAGATCGAGACCATCCTGGTCAACATGGTGAAACCCCGTCTCTACTAAAAATACAAAAAATTAGCTGGGCATGGTGGCGCGTGCCTGTAATCCCAGCTACTCAGGAGGCTGAGGCAGGAGAATTGCCTGAACCCAGGAGGCGGAGGTTGCGGTGAGCCGAGATCGCGCCATTGCACTCCAGCCTGGGTAACAAGAGCGAAACTCCGCCTCAAAAAAAAAAAAAAAAAAAAAAAAAAAAAAAAAAAAAAAAAACTCAATTTAATTTCACATTGGCAACCTTCTTGACTTCCTTTTGACGGGGCATAAGACACAAGCAGTATACATACAAGCAATCACTGTCCAAAATGAATATAATATGAGCTATGAATACTCACATGTAATTTAAATTTTCTAGTGTACACATTAAAAGTAAAAGTGCAATCAGTGAAATTAGTTATAATCATACAAAATTAAATATTTTTAAAAGATTGCCAAAAATACTATAAGAATATTAGGTTATAAAGAGAATATAAAACACATTATATCCAAAGTGATAAAAATTAATCAAGCTGTTTAAACACTGTGGCATAAATAAAATGTAAGTGATATGTTAAATTTATTGTATTGTTATTTGTTCTTAAATATTATATTAGATAATAAACCATACCACCAGAATTCATACCTACTCATTTCTGTGAGTTCTAACATTTTTGTGAAGAGCTTGTACTGAACTACAAGCCAATTAACCCCTCCGAAGAATAGAAGTAGCAATCATTATTTTTGTATTTCACTGCAAGATCACAGGAGACGGTTTTGAATCAAGACAGTCGACTGAGGGTTAAGATCAAATAGGTGATTTATAGCAAAGAGTAGAAATTATGTGCCTAGCATGGTCTTCAGCATGATGGTTGGTATAACACATCCAGGCTGGCTTAATCTCATGAATGTTGACATTTTATAAATATTATGCCATCACTGCTACTAATACTTAGCAATGGTGAATTAATAAGAATTTTAGGCTGGGCGTGGTGGCTCAAGCCTGTAATCCCAGCGCTTTGGGAGGCCGAGGCAGGTGGTTCACGAGGTCAAGAGATCAAGACCATCCTGGTCAACACGGTGAAACCCCGTCTCTACTAAAAATACAAAAAATTAGCTGGGCATGGTGGTGCGTGCCTGTAATCCCAGCTACTCAGGAGGCTGAGGCAGGAGAATTGCCTGAACCCAGGGGGTGGAGGTTGCGGTGAGCCGAGATCGTGCCATTGCACTCCAGCCTGGGTAACAAGAGCGAAACTCCGTCTCAAAAAAAAAAATTTTTTTTTAACTCATTAAAGAACTGTTGTCAAAATGCAGATAACGTTTATTTTTCCTGAAATAAACATTGCTAATCTTAGTTTGTGCACACACACACACACAGCAGTGTAATAGGAATATTATGCTAGGCTCAAACTATTAATTTTGTTATATTTAATTTTGCCATATCTAATGTAGGAGTTGGGCTGGGCCAGAAATCTTGCTTACAGTATATTTACAGATTCAAAGGGTTGCTATTTTTCAGAAGCTACAAGATTTTAAGGTGATGTCACACAATTACTGTTTCAGGCCATAGCTATTAAAAATCAGAGTCCTGGCTGGGTGCGGTGGCTCACTCCTGTAATCGTAGCACTTTGGGAGGCCGAGGCAGGTAGGGGGTTTGAGATCAGCCTGACAAACATGGAGAAACCCCATCTCTACTAAAAACACAAAATTAGCCAGGTGTGGTATGGTGATGTATGCCTGCAGTCCCAGCTACTTGGGAGGCTGATGCAGGAGAATCACTTGAACCTGGGAGGCAGAGGTTATGGAGAGCCAAGACCACGCCATTGCACTCCAGCCTGGGCAACAACAACAACAACAACAAATCAGAGTCCTGATATTGGCATCAGGTCATTTTGGATTTTTTATCAACTGAAGTTTAAACCGTAGAAATCCAAGCATGCAGTCAATGTCAATAACAGGTCTTACAGGCACCTTCAGCAAAACCGGTTATTTGGCTAACTTCATTCACTTATTAGTTTCCTTCAGGTCACCTAAGCAGTTTGCCGTCCTTAATATTCAGAAAGTGCTATATCCTACAGCTTACACGACAGGGTTAGAATTCTGAAGAGAGAAAGAAGGTATGAGCATATCAAATATGATTTTAAGGGCACTAGGGATGTCTTTTAATATCAACATTTCTTCTTTGTTTGAGAGGCAGTGACTGAAATGGTTTTTAAAATGAAAACTATAGTTTGCTAATTAATATGCATATATACATGTATACAGATACACTTTAATTTTCTATATGAATACACATATACTATATGTACATATACAATTGTATATAATTATATATACAATATACTATGTATGGAAAAGTATATATATATATATATATATATAGAATGATGTTGTCAATGCTATGTTTTAAGCTGCCTGTGAAAACACCAACATTGACCACATGCTTGGATTTCTACTGTTTGATCTTCAATTGATAAAAACCCTAAAATGTTTTTCTTCCAGACACTAATGCCAGTATCTGGACTCTGATATTAACAGCTATGACCTGAATACATATACACACACACACATATATATATACACACATACACAGACACACATGTATACAGACACATATATATACACACATATGCATGCACATACATACACACGTGTATACACATCGACACATATATACACACACACACATACAAACACACATATATACTTCATAGTTTTCTCAGTCCGCAAGCAGATTACATTGAACCTTCCTAAGTATCTGTAAGAATTCTTACTAACATTCGCAGGGTGGTATACTGGGTTGAATAGTACTCCAAGAACTCATGTACACCCAGAACCTCCGAATGCTACCTTATTTGATCACACATCTTTACAGATATAATTAGTTAAGAAAAGGTTATACTGGATTTAGGTGGATCCCAAGTACAGAATAAGAGAAGAGGACTCACAGAGAGGAGAAGACCATGTGGAGATGCATGCAGAGACTGAAATTACGCAGCCACCAGCCAAGGAATGCCAAGGATTGCCAGAAGCCACCTGAAGCTAGGAAGAGGCAAGGAAGGATTTTTTCTGAAGCACCTTCAGAGGAAAAATAGCCCTGCTGACACCATGATTTCAGACTACTAGGCTCCAGAAAGGTCAGAAAATACATTTTGTTGTTTTGAGACACCGAGTTTGTGGCTCTGTTAAGGCAGTCCTAGATAAATAAGATGGCACCCAAATGGGTTAAGGAGCTCACTTACTCATTTCTAAGGGGGACATTTGAAAAATCAATGGGATTGAAAAAAACCTTGTAAGGTCAGTCAGCAGTGTTCCTCCTTAATGAGACTTCTCTACTGTCCCTTCATATTATCACAAGCAGTTATGATCGTTATTCTGTAAGTAATTGAGAATCAGAAAAGGTAACTGACTTCCCCCAAAACAAACAGCAGAATCCAGGAATATCTCTGTCTAGCACTCAGATCTTTTGCTTATTTTTTTAAGTGATGTTTCCATTTCAAGAAGAGAAACTGTCATTATTGTCAGCCTATTGTCTAGGATAAGCATCCTTGTACTTAGGAATCTAAACACAGGCCTTGAGCTCTCACTAATGCACTGACATATTCTATGGCTATCCTTAAATGTTCTGGTCCCCAGATTTATTAGTTATACATTTCAATAGTTGGAATCTATCTTAAAGTATTTTATGGATTTAACATTATGTTTCAGGCAACTGGGGAAATGTTTCAGACTCTGGGTACCCAGAGTTAATGGAGGATCTGACTCCCAATAATAAGATAAAGGATTTAAAAATGAGATGTTGGAAGTAACTTCCTCTAGTAGAATTCTAGGCCCTTTCCTGGGATAGACACCAAGCTTCTGGTACAATTCTGATGTGGTCACAACACAGTAAGAAGATTCAACTTCTGGATCATCCCTGAACTGACATCCCATTAGAATTCAATCTCCTGTTTAATGAACACAGGCAAAGTACACATCAGAAAACAAACTGGTTCTGGGCTAACATTTATTTTGGCACTGACCTGCACTTTTTGGATGGGTTCCTCAGGAAATCTTGGCAGCTGGAAGACTGGGCTGCTTATCTGTGGCTTTTTCTTAGTCAATTCTCATCAAATTACACTTCACTAGCCTGACAGGGGGGATTCTAAAAAGGAGGCTTCTTTATGAATGACAAATATTCAAGCATCTTCTGTGCGTGGCACTGTGCACATCCCTGTAACATATTCGTTAGGGATGTGTAGGGCACAGATGTTTTACAATTTATGACATGAAGAATGCTCCAATGGGTTTTCCCCACTCAACTTTGCCACTATTAGAATCTACATACTGCATTGCTTTGGTCATTGGCCTGGTCATATGTGGCATTTTCTTTTATTTTGATACTCAGAGAAGTACTGGGAACTTCCTTTGAGCTCATGGCCTAATTAAGTAAATAAAATCTGCAAACATTTCACAGTTAAACTTCATGAATAAAAAAGATAATAACTCTTGATTTATTTCCTACATCCCTCCCCTCCCTACACATCCTCCAAATCAACTCCATTCCCAGCTTTTAGATCCCATGAAGTGGTAACAAGCTGTCATCTAGTTTCTGAGGCCCAAAATCTGAGATAAAATTTGACTCTGCCTTTTCTCCCATCCCATCCATGGCAGCAAGTCTTGTTTCTACCTTCCAAAGGCATCTTGGATTTTTCCAGTTCTTTACTCCTCCAAAATTACCATGGAAACCTAAGCTATCTCATCACTAAATTACAGTATTCATCTTCTCTCTGTTCTCCTTGCTTCCAGTTTAAAAACGAAAATTAGGTCATGTCACTCCCTCTTACATAGATGCCCCCACTCCCAACTAAGGATTAGATCCAATATTCCTTACTCTGTCTTCCAAATTTTTCATGACTAGACCCTGCTACACCTCGACTTCACCTCCACCACTCTCTCTTGCTTGCTCTGCTGCAGGACAGTGGTCTTTTGCTCTTTCTCTCCAGGGACTTGGCACTGCTTATTTGCTCTGCCTGAAATGTCTTGACTCACAGGTGTTTGCTGCCACCTTTTCATATTCTTTCAGGTGTGACCCTAAATATCTCTTCTTGGGAAAGGCTTTCTTTGATCTTCCTATCTAGAATCATTCCTACTCATCCTATGTCTCCTTAAGTATTTTGCTCTTCTCTGGGTTTCACTTTTATTTATTTTGAGACAGAGTATTACTCTGTTGCCTATGCTTTTCAGTACTCAGAATTTTATTTTTGAGCCCCACCCTCTGAAAATACAGTCTGGAATACTTGCACCTTAAATATTTATACATTCTGTATTTCACCACATCTTGAGAACTCCCTCATGAGAATGTAGAAGGTACAGGTTTTTATTCTGATCTAACTGGCCAGGGATTAGACTCAGAACCTGTGTGTGACATGTCATGATCATAGCTCACTGAAGCCTCAAACTCTCAGACTCAAGCAATCCTTTCATCTCACCCTCTCAAGTAGCTAGGACCACAAACACATGCCACCACACTTGGCTAAGTTTTGCATATTTTGTAGAGACAGGGTTTTTCTATGTTGTCGAGGCTGGTCTGAAACTCCTGAGCTTAAGGGATCTGCCTCCTTAGCCTCCCAAAGCACTGGGACTACAGGCATGTGCCACTACTCCCAGCCTATTTGCTTATTATCCCTCTTCATCATTAGAATATAGAATTTATGAGGGTAAGTACTTATCTTCTTTTACTCCTGAATTCCCAGTGCCAAGAAATAGAGTGTAGCCCATTGCAGATACACAATGAATTATTGGTTGAGTGAATGAATGAAGAGATGGGGAGATTCAAACTAATTTGGAGAGTGAAATATGAGCTTATGGAGGCTAAAACTTTGATCCCTGTGATGAATTAGACAGAATAGGCTTTTTGCTCTTGGAAATATTTAAATCAAAATCTTAAAGGAAAAATAGAAAGGACTTATAAAATAGCCTAATGGATAAGAACAGCATTTCAAACATATGCAAAAAGAAATACAGATACAGAAATTAGCAAATTATGTGGAGTGTTAAGGAAAATCACTATATGAGAAATAATTAGGATCAAGTAATGGAATTATAATGGATGATTGTAACAGTAGCTGATATTTGCTGAGGGGTGGCAATGTATTAGAAAGTAAGCTAAATATCTCATTTAATCCTCAGAATAACAATTTGAAGGTGTACAATTGCATTACCATCTTAAATATTTTATTTGAATCTTTACAGCATTCCTGCAAGATAGATATTATCTCTATTTTACATAAGAAAAGCTAACTTAACTCAGTTAGCTAGCAAGTGAAAAAGCTAGAATTCAAATCGAGTCTGACTTCTAAATCCTTGTTTTTAAACATCTGTCATTCCACTTCCATTTGGAAGACCTAGAACACCAAATATAGGTTTAAATAAGAGGATGATGTACAAGTTACTAGCACAGACCATGGGCTTAGAGTTCCATTGCTTGACTTTCAGTTGATACAAATCCATGGTCCTTTCCTTCTAGACACCAGTGGCAACATCTCAGCTTTGATTTTAACAGCTACAATTAGAAGCAGAATTGCTTGTCATAGGCTTAAAATCTTTCAGTTTTAACTCATGGTAATCTCCACTCCTTGCTAAATATCCTGTGTTCAGAAATTCTGTCCCAACTCAACTCCTCATTGCATGGGATCTTGGGTTCCCCAAGGAGGAAAGATTGGGCTAAAACAGAAAACAGATTTTTCTAGACTAGGGAGCAGTTGTGTTCCCCTTCTTCTCCCACCAGATCTTCCTCCAAAGTAGAAATAATACTTTTATTAAAATAATATAAGAACATTGGAGTCAAAGAAAAATAGTCATATTATTGACTTTTTGTTTAACATATAAAATTCACCATATATTACAGCAGCCAAGTATAACCTGCAATGAAAAGAATCCATAAAATAGTATAGTAATTTGAAAGGGAGTTTTACTTAATTTTGGTTGAGTGTCACATCAGATAATTTCTAAAATCCTCTAAAGTATTTTATATTAAAAGATAACATGGTTTGTGTATTAAATTATATCTGCATTAGATCATGCCTCAATTACTTACTAAAACTTTGTAACACTAACTTTAGATTTAAAAAAAAAAGGAAATAAATTTGATCCCACAGTATTATTTAGGTCAATTTATTTTACAGGTATATTTTCATAAAAAATAGTATCCCTAACTTCTTGGAATATTTGTGTCCCCTCCAAAATTCGTGTTAAAATTTAAACCCCAGTACAAATATAGTAAGAGGTGGGGCCTCTTAGAAGATGATTAGGCCACGAGGGCTCTACCCTTATGAAGAGATTAATGCCTTGGAAGAGGGCTAGAGGGAAAAGCTAGCCTCTCTTTTTTGTTCTTCCATTTTTTCCACCATGTGAAGATATAGCATTCATGCCCTCTAGAGGATGCAGACACAAAGCCTCATCTTGGAAGCAAAGAGAGCCCTCATTAGACATCAAACCTGGTTAATCTCAGACTTCCCAGTCTCCAGAACCGTGAGCAATACATTTCTATTCTTTATAAATTACCCAGTGTCAGGTGTTTTGTTACAGCAGCAAAAACAAAGAAAGAAACTATTCTGTCTTTTTTTTTACTTTCTATCCCAAGCATGTTATAAAAGGCTAGATGCACAGTAGGTGCTCAATAAATACTTATGAACTGCAGAGAAAAACATGCTCTAAAGATAAGGGAGTGCTTCAATATGCATGTGATTAAAATGCCTTATTCCTACCTTTATTCTTTCCTAGTGGTATTCATCAGCTGGCTATCAAAAAAGTTGCCTAAAGCATCTCTGCTCATATTCTTGGAGTAGTGTTTCATTCAGCTGCACCAGCATGATGACAATATCCCCAAAGACGTTCATGCTGTCTTTAACTCTAATTCAGCTTAGTAAACAAACTACTTTCATTTTTTCTAGGGTATATAACCAAATTAGGCAATTAAACCCAAATCAGGTCTACTTATTCTTTCTCCCAGGCTAGTTGACCATGCTGCCTGAAAACCAATAATTATTATGACACTTTCTTGTCCCCTTTCCTCACACTGCCCAGTATCTATGAGAAGTTAGCCTTCTTTCTGTATGATTTCTCATGAAGCAGATAAATTTTCCAGATGTCTGGTTATACCAGCTGAAGAAGCCTGAATCATTCTGTGTGCTCAAAAGAAAAGAGAAAATAAGAGAATTGGTAGAAGCTTCTTGGGAAAATTGCGCTTATGTTATAACACTGTTTAACCCAAGCAACTAATAAGCTGTGTCCTTCACCTTCAATTGTACTTTGGAAGATATTTATATATATATTTTTCCAGGTAATACTTACAATTTTTAATATGATTAAGTAACTTAATAAACAGAGTATCTTCAGGTCTAGATTCTCTGGCCTTTAAAAAATCATGTCTATTAATTTAGCACATAATTAACTTTTCCGTTTTGAACAAAACTGAACAATTCTGTCCAAGGCGATGAAATCTGTGAAAGCTAATTTTATTGAATTCTCCATAAAATTGTTTCCACCAGACCACCAGTTCCTCGAGAGTTAGGACCATTTCTGAGTTGCTTTTGTATCCTCATTTATCAGCATAGTGCCTAGACTGCCACTGCCCCACAGAACTCTCTCAAATCATGGAAATGTTCTCTGTGATCTCAGTAATCATATGTCAAATCTTGAGAAGTGGCTTACAAGACAGATAAGTTGAATTTTTGGTTTTCAATTATATTTAAATTTTAAGTGCTACTGAGCAGTTGGAATATGGCTATTGTGACTTGGAAACAGGATTTAAAATTTTATTTTATTTCAATAACCTTAAATTTAAGTAAACAAATGTGGCTTGTGGTTACCATACTAGACACTGTAGGTCTAGAACCTAGCACAAAATAAATATCTTCAAATGAATGAAAAAATAACACAGTGACTCACATTGGATTTGAAGTCTTCTAGAGGTGAATAAACAACCCATCATCTCAAGCCTACCTCTAATCCTTCCATTAATAGATGTCATCATAAAAGACATCACACCTAGTCTAATTGACCATTAAATCCCAATGAATTCCTTAGGCCTTTGGACACAGAGGATAGTAAATAAGTTTTTAACGTCCTCCATCCCTTATTTATAACACCTGAAAACATTATTATTTTTTTTTTTTACATCCAGGGACTTTTAAAATAATGTCAGTGTTTTATGCTACTAAAAGGATGTAATGCCAGTGCTTATCTTTACTTCTTTCTACTATTTATGTCTAGCCATATAAGGCATCAGACGGCTGAATTGTTATCGAGCAGACAGGTTTTCCATAGTGGTCATCCCAAATACTTATTCAAATCTCAATGCAATGCAGTTAATAATTGTAAATCAAGTGACAAAAATAATGAACTAGACAGAGCTATGATCAACTTAGTTTGCTTAATTTCTAGAACCATTCTTAAATAAATATAACTGATATTTTATATATTTGCCAAACCAGCTTCTACCAGCATCAACCAACCAACTACAGCCAAGTGTCACATAACAGTGTTCTGATCAGCAACAGACCACATATACCAAGGTGATACCATAAAATTATAATGAAGTTGAAAATTTATATTGCCTGGTGACATCTTGCCATTCTATCCGTATAGTGTAATGCATTACCTTTCTCTGTTTAGATATGCTCAGATGTACAAATGTCTATCATTGCGTTATAATTGCCTACAGTATTCAGTAAAGTCGCATGTTATACATGTTTGCAGCCTAGAAGCAATAGGCTATACCATATAGCATAGGTGTGTAGTAGTCTCTACTATCTAGGTGTGTGTAAGACACTATGATGGTCTCAAAAATTAAATCAATTAATGATGCAGTTCTTGGAATGTATACCCTTCCTTCCTGAAGTGACACATGGCTTTATTTATAAAGTGGCAATGCTGTATTACATTTTATGGGATAGTGTACTGCTTTCTGTTCATAAGACTTCAAAATTTAGACAGGCCAACATATGATGGCCTGCCAAATTTTAAGGAGAAGATAACAGGGAGAAAGTTAAAGAGAATGAAAATGCACTGATTGTATAGTGATCAAGCTAGTTCTCTAAATTATAAATGAGTATTATAGCAGTCTTATTTACCCAAGTGATTACCCTGGTGAGTACCCCACTTTGTAAATGTAAAACAGTTGGAATTATGTTCTTATTTGATCCCTTTGGGTAAGGGAGGTTTGTTTTTTAACTGAGATGCTGGGCAAGACCCAGTCACTGCCCATATGTTATCAGATTTCGTTTTTGCAACCTAGGTAGAATAAATAATACTTCCATTTATAGTTTAGGAAACTGAGGTCTCAGTGAATCACAAACTTGCTCTAGGATACAGGTAGTAACATTCAGAGACATGATTTGAACTTCTCTGTTCTTCTCATAACAACCATACAATTAGAGCCCTGTTAGAATTTTTAAAAACTAACGAAGAAGGAAAGAAGCAAATACATCTATTCCTCTAGATAATATATTCTAAAGTCACTCAACCTGGTGGGTTGCTTTCACTCATCTTTTTAGTGTAAAGAATATAATAGACTAAGAATATTACTTAAAACTCTTAAATATAAAAGAGTTTTGTAGATAATTGAGTTGTGGTCTTGCAAATAAGCTTCCCATTCTCACTCAAGCCCTCAAGCCAGTATGTGGTCCATTTTAACATCCTTTATGATTAAATTGCCTTAATAGGATCTTAAAGGAACGCAAATAATAATTCAAAAACCTCCACATGTGGTCTGGAAAGATTAGACAAGTCTTAAGGAGACAGGGACTTAAATCCTGGCTGATAATATGGTGGAGAAATTATGTACAATAAAGGCAAGGGAGAAAGAACAAGGATTTAGCTAAAGGAAGATACCATCAGGAGACACAAACCTTCATATAAATCAAGCCTATTTCAAGTGTTATTTTGTAAACTGGATCTTGGGCTGTTGATCTCTTTAAATGATTACTACAAAGTGTATGCACTTTTAGAAACAGTTGCTGGCTGATTTATATTTCATACATATTTCCATCAGTTTTTGTTCTTTAAGAATATGGTTTGTATAATAGAGTTGATATTTTCAAATAATATGAAAGACTTGAAATTCAATTTGTAAACAAGCTATGTAATTTTAGTGTACAATTACAACATCATATTTGGAAAAAACATTGATAAAAGCAGCAACCAAATACATACTCAGATGAGACCCATTTTCAAAAGATAACATCACTTTGTCAGAAAAGAAATATTGATGGAAACGTTTTTTAACCTGATCTTGCCTCTAAATTCTGATAGTCTAGCAGAGTAATAAAATCAGCCCTCACATTTTCTCTTAAAGACAGGAAAAATGGGCTTATAAGAAAGAGGGAAAGATGGTGGGAAGGAGGAAGGGAGGGGAAAGAAAAGGAAAGGAAAGGAATCATAGGATCTCTGGGATATTCCGTCTTCTTCGGTAATTGACATCTTATTGAGCGGGCTTGGAGAAGATGAAGTAAGTGTTCCTAACCCTAGAAATACTTTAAAATTGTCAAATTGATATTTTATGTTACCAACAGAAGACAAAATACACGTGCAATGTTTATCACCCATGATAACATAATTTACCTATTCTAAAGTCTGTAACAAAGATGGCAAGTGAGTTAAGCAGTACTCAATATACATGAATTGAAGGAGTTGGCTAACTCTTTTGCACATGTAAAGGATACTGTGAATGTCTTTTTATGCAGGCTACATTATTCCTAACTGCCTATCTACTCAGTAAGGGATGAATTATCCAGTGGCAATGTTCAACGAAACAGAATCAAGTCACAGTACAAATAAACAATGCTCTGCAAAGGGAATTACCCTATTCCATATACTGGTCAGAAAAGAGGTAATTTAATAGAACAATGCTGTTAGTAAAGGCCAAAATATGGGTAGCATTCTAAAGCTGTTATTGCTGCCATTAATGAAAAAAATTCATGGCTGCCTCATGTTTCTAAAGCAGAAAGGTTCTTCATTTTCATTTCTTAGAGAATAGAATTTATAAGTGACAATACCAACAATCAACGTTTTATTCACTTAGGCTTTTGTTATTTTGTACTTTATCATTTATGCTAATTGTTAAGCAAAGTAAATGCTTATAGAGACCAGTGTCCAATGAAGTCCTCTGCAAAAATTGTTCACACTGCTTTCTGCATGGGGAGAAAATAAAGCATAGATATGGCTGAATTAACTAGGAAATAGGCAGCAGCCATCATGGGTCATGGATCCACGAGCAAACCTGTGAATCAGATTGTTTGTATCCTGTTTACCAACTTCTTATAAATCCTACATGAGTTGTTTTGTTATTGTTACATATTTAGAAAATTTGCTTTCCCCCAAATCTGCTGAGATCCTGTTACTTTATTACTCACGTATGCTTTTCTAACATGCCTCATGCAGCCTGGAATGGTGTTAGGAACATAATAAATGTTCATTAAATATACTTACAAATTGAGTTATGCCATTGTATCTTACAAGGTTAAGGCCATATGTGTGATACAAACCATCACTATTCTTTTTAACTTAATTATAAATTATATTAAAATAGCATAATATATTATATCATTGTATCATGGATTTTTAAAAAAATAATGGAATGAGTGTTGTTAGCCAGTGTTAAAAAGCAAAATACTTTACTGTCCCTTGACTTGGGAATGTTGGCATTAAAAAAAAAAAAAAAGGTAAAATTTTTAAATGCTGAAAGTTGCTTTGTTAAGTTGGAAGCTCAGAAACAATAGTATTGATCAAAGAAAAAAAATGCTGATTCTTACAAAGCAAAGCTAACCAACCAGGATTTTTATAAGAAATACAATGTAATAATGCCTGGTCAGCTCTTAAAAGTACAGTAAAACAGTTGTAGGGTAATTTTAGAACAAGACAAAAAATTCAGATAATTCACAGATTTGATCTTTTGAAAATGAACACACTTTTAAAGTTAGTTACAACATTAGAAAATTCACCAAGGATTTAAGGAACTTTTTAGTAGTTTTTAAACTGTTGACCTAGCTAAAATATGGTATATACCATATATATATATGCGGTATATATAGTATATATTATGTACAAATAAATATACACCATATGTATGGGGTGTGTGTGTGTCTATGTGTGTGTATGTATGTGTGTATATATATATATATATATATATATATATATATATATATATATATGTATATATGGTGTGTATATTATGTAAAAATAAATACATAGCCTAATTTGTTTTTAACCAAAAACACAAAATAGCCATAAAAGTTATTGATTTTACATAGATGATCTATGAAGAGAAAGTCAATAAAGCAAGTGAAGACTCAAATGTTGGGCCAGGTGCAGTAGCTCACATCTGTAATTCTAGCATTTTTGGGAGGTCAAGGCGGGCGGATCCCTTGAGGTCAGGAGTTCATGACCAGCCTGGTCAACATGGTGAAACCTTGTCTTTACTAAAAATACAAAAGTTAGCCAGAAATCGCTTGAACCTGGGAGGCGGAGGTTGCAGTGACCTGAGATTGTGCCACTGCACTCCAGCCTGTGAAACAGAGTAAGACTCTGTCCCCCAACCACAATAAAAAGAAGACTCGGGGCCGGGCGCGGTGGCTCACGCCTGTAATCCCAGCACTTTGGGAGGCCGAGGCGGGTGGATCACGAGGTCAAGAAATCGAGACCATCCTGGTCAACATGGTGAAACCCCGTCTCTACTAAAAATACAAAAAATCAGCTGGGCATGGTGGCGCGTGCCTGTAATCCCAGCTACTCAGGAGGCTGAGGCAGGAGAATTGCCTGAACCCAGGAGGCGGAGGTTGCGGTGAGCCGAGATCGCGCCATTGCACTCCAGCCTGGGTAACAAGAGCGAAACTCCGTCTCATAAAAAAAAAAAAAAAAAAAAAAAAAAAAAAAAAAAAAAAAAGAAGACTCAAACGTTATGTTAATATAGACATTACGAAGGGGAAATTAGCATTATCTAGTGAGTTAATCTGTACAGCAACAAAACATTGTCCAGAACAGAAACCTGGGAGCAAGACCAGCTTCGTGGGCATGCAAAGGGTGAAATTGTGCAAGGCCTCATGCTGCTGTAGCCATCCTATAATCTTAATAATTTTTAACCAGATGCCCCTGTGTTTTTATTTTGCAAATTAAAATTATTTGGGTCTTACAAATTATTCAGCTGGCCCTGAGGTTTTACTTCTATGAGGCAAATATTTGTATTATTTGCAGAGCTTAGCCCTCTTCCCTTCCTTCAATTAATACTTTATTCCAATTTGTTATCATCTTGTCTCTGTAGCCCTGGCCAAATGAAATAAATGATGGAGATTCTGTCAAAAGCACACTCAGACCGTATCTCCTGTTCTCTCTTCTTCAACATGCTGATTTATATTACCCAAGAAGTTATGTAATACAAAGGTTACTCTCTCACACTCACAACTACCAGTTAAAATATTTCCAATCTCTACTTCAACTTATTCCAAAAATGCAAGATGTGATTTTGAAGATAAATACAGTTTCATGTATAATGAATAGGAATATAAGCCAAATATCATTATTAATTTTTTTATAAAAAGGAAGTAGGTACAGTTAGGTGTTTAACGTAAAACAGCTTGTTAACAAGTGGCTATGCATTTTATTTTGATTTTAGATTCCACTTTTTTTTCTAATGTGAAACAAAACAAATTTGGCTAATGGCTCATCAGCAACCAATCTTGTCAAAAACATTAGAAACGCACAACAGAAAACAAAATTTTCTGAAGTACAGAAATTGTTTTTGACTATGTAATTTTGGAGCTCTTCCTTTAACAGAGCAGAAATCACTGAATCATACCTTGGTCAAAAACCATTCAGCTGCCTTACTTTGTGGAAAAAAAAAATAGCTGAATCTAGTGATTCAAGTTAGAGGAGAGTGAGATTATCCAATAGATGTTATCCCTCCTCTTCCTTACGTCTCAGTTTGCTTTTAGTAGCTTTTTCAGTGCATGTGGTGCATGTTTAAGTTTTTAAATTAGTCCCTGGATTTAGAAGTTGTATGCTATTGTTCTTTTACCTTTGATGTCACACTTTTTACAAACTCAAAAAACTTGTAAATTCAACAGAGGAGGCTGAAACCCAATGATGAAGATAAAATACTGTCAGGCAGAGTAAATAACTGTCTTAGGAAATGAATATGCAGACTGCATGGATAGATTAGGCCTTTGCCATTATGGTACATGATCTAAGTGAAGAGGCCATTCTATTTCTACAAGTTATCTTACTTTTACATATCCTTGAATTAAATAGGTTACTTAAAAAAATATTGTTCTTCCATTTTGTCACCTCGCAAAGGTTTTGTGAAAGAATTTGAGGATGTTGCAGAGAAAAATAAACATTTTCTAAATACTACCCGTTCCTTTTCATACTCACACTCAGGCTGTGTGGCCACCTTGATGGGTTGAGAACTTTCTCCTGGTCCCCATTCATTGTAAGCCACAACTCGGAAAGTGTAGATGGCTTCTGGCTTCAGGTTTCCCACGGTGAGCTGAAGGGACCCAGGCTGTGTTGTATTCAACGCTCGCTCCCTGAGAAATCAAAGTTGCAGAGAAAGATTATTCTAAAAAGAATACTTTCAGCCAAAACCAGTATTTGATGTGCAAGAGTAGTCAGGTGGATCAAAAGGTTGTTCGCTCATCTAATGTTGACTCTGGGATATAATTCAGCATCTCAAGCTTTCTATAGAAAGTAAACTAATTGGAAGGACCTACAGATAAATGTTGCAAGGATTCTGGGAGTTTAAGCTTATGTCATTCTCCATGAAACTTGCAAAGTGAAGTCTTTTCCCTTGACACTTTACAATTTGAAATTCAAGACACAGAAAAAAACAAAGAGCTATTAAAATAAGAAGAAACATCTGGAATGTAGACAGGAAGATGCGTTTTGTAAACATCCGGCTAATGACAGAAATCAAGGTTTCAATTATTCCAGAAATTGGTCTTTGTCAGTATTGCCAACAAATGCATTTATGCATTTTCTCTCATTGTATGAAAGGAAAATGCAGATGCTAAGTGTTCCTATGTATGGAGCCTGAGTCCCTGCGCAATTAGTGAAAGGAAGTAGATTCCTTCCTGCGTGAACAGAAACTGTAACATATGCCTGTTTGCCTTGCTCTTCAAGCCACATCTATGTGTTCAATATCAATACCTTTATCAACTAAAAACTTCCTCAGTGTTGCAGACTAATGAATTAATCTGCTGATCATGGTTGCATTTACAATGCATATTAAGAGATGATAAACGCTTTGGATATGAATGCTGACATTTTAGAAAAAAACATTGAAGTATTCTTTAAGGACACACATGATTGTAAACCTTCTGAACATTCTAGATATCTTCACTGGACCTTAACATACAGCTGATTGAACTGACTGAAGAAGTAACTTCCTCTAATCTTTTCAATTGTTTCTCCTGGTTTCTACATCTAGACAATATCTCTTGCTTCTCACTGGAATTCTATGTATACTTTAATTTTGCCATTCAGGTATGTTTGGGTTTTGGACATATTTAAAAGGAAGTATCTTTTTCTCCTAGGGAAAACTACATTTTCAAAAAGTAAAAGTTCTTAAGTGCATGGATGACGATTTGTAGGCATATCTACGCTCTTAATATGACTGATGGCAGAGACTGCCTGGCTTATCCTCAAACCCGAAATTTCTTCTTCATGACTAGACCGTATTTTGTAGCTTCCCTGAAGTCTAGTTGAGGCCACGTGACTGATTCTCATCAAGAGTTTGAGTGTACATGATGTGTGCTGATTCCAAGTCTGGCCTAAACAAAACTGCACATGGGTAATTCTCCATGTTCTCTTCCTTCACCTGTTGTCTTGAGGTAGGCAAGCATAGTGACCTTAGAAGTCATTTGCAGGATAATGGAACAATCAAAATTTGCAGTAATTCTGGAGAAGAGCTGGGAAAAGAACTGCCTGTCAATCAGTAACATCCCTTCCATACCTTATAGAGTCAGAAATAGTTTTGAGCCATTATATGTTTTAGGGCTTATTTGTTACAGGAGTTAGCATTATTTTATCTAACACTGCTAGTATTTAAAATATGCACCCTGAGTGGTTGCCAGGGGCTAAGTGATGGGAGAATGGGACCTTAGTCTTTAATAGGTAAAGAATTTTAATTGGAGACAATGAAAAATTCTGTGGACACTACAAAATACATGCACTAATATCACAGAACTGTACACTTACAAATAGTTAAAATTGTAAATATTATGAAACATATATTTTACCACAATAGACAAAAAGGACTCTGTTTGAATCTGGATATAGCCTGAGGTTTAGGTATTCTTTAAGAAGTACAGTGTGAAGTGTCTGGAAGGCTGAACTCTGACTTCTAGCAGAGTAGGGGACTGGATGAGATTCAGCAGTAATCTAAAATAGGTAAGGGTAAGAAATGTGGAAATATGCTCCCATTTGCCAGATACCACACTGCTATATTCTACCAAACTAAGATCATTTAAGTCAACAAGTTGCTTTTTAAAAGAAAACCCTCATAATAGAATTGTATGCCTTGCTGTGTATAGCTCAAAGAGATTGAGCACATGAAGATGGGAATTACTGCTTATTTATTTTAGAAGAATTTTTATATACAGTGCCTTAGGTAGCTTATTGATATAGATAGGGTGACTTCATTATCATGATTTTACATATAGAGAGTGAGGTTTAGAAAAGCAACAAGATTTATTCAAAGGCTTCAGTTAGTGGGTACCACACTGAAGAATAAAATTTGGAACTTAGTCCTCTAAATCTAGTACTGATATCATTCAACAATAGCGGCAAAATAAGGCAGTTCTTCACATCATGGGAACTTTGGGTAAAAGACATGAGGTCCTATAGGGGAAAAGGGAAAATGAGCACTGAGAGACTGCTGAGAGGATGAATTTGTCTATCATCTACTGTGAAACATGTCATAGCATCTTTTCTATACCTTCAAGCAACACTGTTATCAAAGGTCACATTTGCATTTCAAACACCTTGGGTAGCTATAAGGAAAGACAGTTTTCATAATTGACATTATTTTTATAAGTACTAAATAAATTGGATGAAATAACTGTGTTCCAAGTCATGCTGGCCATAATCCTCTGAGCAGGTAGTCTTCTGTACTTTAGTTTTTGAAATAACTTCATTATTTTAGTTTCTGGATTACATGTAAAAATTAGTTACATGGGTATATTGTGTGATGCTGAGGTTTGAGGTATCATTGATCCTGTCACCAAGGTATTAAGTATAGTAAGCAGTAGTTTTTCAGCCTTTGTCCTTGTCCCTCCATTTCCTGTCTGACAGTCCTCATGTCTACTGTTGCCATATATATGTCCATGAATACCCAACGTTGAGCTCCTACTTAACAGTGAGAACATGTAGTATTTGGTTTTCTGTTCCTGCATTAATTTGTTTAGGATTATGGCCTCCAGCTGCATCCATGTAGCTTCAAAGGAAGTGATTTCATTCATTTTTATGGCTGCACAGTATTTCATGGTGTATATGTACCACATTTTCGTTATCCAGAATATATAAGTGGATGTATGCTTCTGGTAGAATTATTTGTTTTAGATATGTACCCATTAATGGAATTGCTAGGCTAAATTGTAGATCTGTTTCAAGTTCTTTCAGAAATCTAATTGCTTTCTATAGTGGCCGAAGTAATTAATGCACATTTCTGCCAACCATGTATAAGCATGCCCTTTTCTCTGCAGCCTCACAAGCATCTATTATTTTATTTTTTCAGTAATAGCCATTCTGACCGATGAGGAATGGTATCTCATTTTGGTTCTGATTTGTGTTTCTGATGATTACTGATGTTGAGTATTTTTCAAATGTTTGTTGGCTGCTTGTGTATCTTCTTTTCAGAGTATCTGTTTATATCTTCCTCCAAACAGGTATACTTTAAAGGAAAAAGAGGCAAGGAAATTTGCACATGTTCAGGTAAGAATGTCCAAGATCATGAAATGAAAATATCACTTACATATAAAATAGGATGTTGGACCTCCTAATGGGGAAGGTTTTATAATCTCCATTAGCCTTCAAAAATTATCCAAAATTAATAATTCATAAAAATTATGTGTATATATATATATATATTCATTGATATGGACAATTCATATTTTCTCAGTCTTACATAAAGTGTAAATAAAGCTTCTTAAGAAAATGCTTCTATGGGATCCAAGATGGCCAGATAAGAACAGCTCTGGATTGCAGTTCCCAGTGAAAGCACAGTGGGTGAGTGATCACCACATTTCCAAATGAATTTTTACTGCCCACAGACCAGGAGATTCATGGACAGAAAAGTGCCACGAGCCTCCAGCACAGCTGTTTGAGCCAGTGCAGCAGGTCTCCACACAAAAACTCACACAAATCCAGGCACCATTTGAACTGGCTACTGGAACACCTGGGAGAAAGAGTCGCCTGTTCAACTGAAAACAAGGGGGCTGAAACAGGGAGCCAGGTGATCTGGCTTGGCTGGTCCCACTCCCACAAACACCAGCAATCTGAAATGCTCTGGATTGAGAGTTTCACAGCAAACACAGCTGGACCTGGGACAGTCCAGCTCTGTGGGGGGGAGGGCATCTGCCATTACCAAGGCAGTCCACCACCGAGGCAGTCTGCCACTGCCCAGGTAGTCCACCATTACCAAGGCAGTCTGCCATTACAGAGATAGTCCACCATGACTGAAGCAGATTACCAAGGCAGTTCTAACCATAACCCTATAAACAAAACTGCAAGGAAGTTCACACAACAGCTAGGCAGAGCCTGTGGCAGCTCAGCAACATCTCTGCTGGAAGACTGTGACTAGGCTACCTCCTTGCTGGGCAGAGCATCTCTGATAAAAGGCAAAAGAATGACAGGAACTTATAAATAAAGCCCAACCTTCCTGGGACAGAGCACCTGGGAAAAAACAGTGGTTATGAGTTCTGCTGCAGCAGACTTAAACATACCTTCCCAGTAGCTCTGAAGAGAATAATGGAGCTCACAGCTCAGCATTTGAGCTTCTATAAGGGATAGACTGTCTCTTTAAGCAGCTCCCCGACCCCCATATAACCAAAGAGACACCTCACGAAGGAGAGCTCAGGCTGACTTCTTGTGGGTATCTTTCTGGGACAAAGATAACAGAAGAAGAAACTGGCAGCAACCCTTACTGTTCTGCAGCCACTGCAGGTGATCCCCAGGCATGCAGGGTCTGGAGTGGACCTCCAGAAGTCCTACGGCAGGGGGACCTGACTGTTAGAAGGAAAACTAAGAAACGGAAACAACTTCTTTAGCAACAAAAAGGATGCCCACTCAGAGACCCCATCTGAAAGTCATCAACCAAAAAGACTACAGGAAGATAAATCTACAAACATGGGAAGAAACCAGCACAAAAAGGATGAAAATACCCAAAAGCAGAACACCACTCCTCCTCCAACAGATCACAACTCCTCACCAGCAAGGGAACAAAGCTGGATGGAGAATGAGTCTGATGCACTGACAGAAACAGGCTTCAGAAGGTGGGTAATAAGAAACTTCTCTGAGCTAAAAGATCACGTTCTAACCCAATGCAAAGAAACTAAGAACCTTGAAAAAATTTTTGAATAAATGCTAAAGAGAATGTACAGCTTAGAAAGGAATACAAATGAATTGATGGAGCTGAAAAACAACACGAGAACTTCGCAAAGCATACACAAGTTTCAATAGCCGAATCAACCAAGCAGAAGAAAGGATATCATAAATTAAAGCTCAACTCAATGAAATAAAATGAGAAGGCAAGATTAGAGAAAAAAGAAATGAACAAAGCCTCCAAGAAATATGGAATTACGAGAAAAGACATAATCTATGTTAGATGGGTGTACCTGAATGTGATGGAGACAATGAATCCAAGCTGGAAAACACTCTTCAGGATACTATCCAGGAGAACTTCCCCAACCTAGCAAGGCAGGCCAACATTCAAGTCCAGGAAATACAGAGAACTCCACAAATATATACCTCAAGAGTAACTCCAAGGCACATAATCGTCAGATTCAGTAGGGTTGAAATGAAGGAAAAAATGCTAAGGGCAGCCAGAGAGAAAGGTCGGCTTACCCACAAAGGGAAGCCCATCAGACTCACAGTGGATCTCTCAGCAGAAACCTTACAAGACAGAAGACAATGGGGGCCAATATTCAACATCCATAAAGATAAGAGCTTTCAACCTAGAATTTCATATCCAGCCAAACTAAGCTTCGTAAGTGAAGGAGAAATAAAATCCTTTATGAACAAGCAATTGCTCTGTAATTTCATCACCACCAGGCCTCCTTTACAAGAGCTCCTGAAAGAAGCACTAAACATAGAAAGGAACAACCAGTGTCAGCCACTCCAAAAATGTACCAAATAGTAAAGAGCACTGACACAATGAAGAAACTGCGTCAACTAATGGGCAAAACAACCAGCTGGCATCAAAATGGCAGGATCAAATTCACAAATAACAATATTAAACCTAAATGTAAGTGGGCTAAATACCCCAATCAAAAGACACAGACTGGCAAATTGGATAAAAAGTCAAAACCCACTGGTGTGCTGTATCCAGGAAACCAATCTCACATGCAAGGATACACATAGGCTCAAAATAAAAGGATGGAGGAAGATCTACCAAGCAAATGGAGAGCAAAAAAAAGCAGGAGTTGCAATCCTAGTCTCTGATAAAGTAGATTTTAAAGCAACAGAGACAAAAGAGAAAAAGAAGGGCATTACATAATGGTAAAAGGATCAATGCAACAAGAGGGGCTAACGATCTTAAATATATACATGCCCAATACAGGAGCAAAAGGATATAAAAGGAATTTCTTAATGACCTACAAAGAGACTTAGACTCCCAAACAATAATAGTGGGAGACTTTAACACTCCACTGTCAATGTTAGACAGATCAATGAGACAGAAAATAAACAAGAATCTCCAAGACTTGAACTCAGACCTAGACCAAGCAAACCTAATAGACAATTACAGAACTCTCCACTCCAAATCCAAAGAATATACATTCTTCTCAGCACCACATTGCACTTATTCTAAAATTGACCACATAATTGGAAGTAAATTACTCCTCAGCAAATGCAAAAGAAAGGAAATCATAACAGTCTCTCAGACCACAGAGCAATCAAATAAGAACTCAGAATTCAGAAACTAACTCAGAACCACACAACTTCCTGGAAACTGAACAATTGGCTCTTAATTGTTGATGGGACAAACAATTAAATGAAGGCAGAAATAAAGATGTTCTTTGAAACCAACGAGAATGAAGACACAACACACCAGACTCTCTGGGACACATTTAAAGCAGTGTCTAGAGGAAAATTTATAGCAATAAATGCCTACATGAGAAGAAAGGAAAGATCTAAAATTGACCCCCTATCATCAAAATTGAAAGAACTAGAAGAGCTAGATGAAACAAAACAAAGCAAAAGGAGATAGACACACACAAGAAAAAACCCTTCAAAAAATCAATAAATCCAGGAGCTGGTTTTTTGAAAAGATCAACACAATAGACAGACCACTAGTCAGATTAATAAAAAAGAAAAGAGAGAAGAATCAAATAGGTGTAATAAAAAATGATAAAGGGAACATCACCACAGATTTCACAGAAATACAAACTACCATCAGAGATTACTACATACAACTCTATGCACATAAACCAGTAAACCTGGAAGAAACTGATAAATTCCTGGACACTTGCATCCTCTCAAGCCAAACCAGGAAGAAGTTGAAACCCTGAATAGACCAATAACAGGGGCTGAAGTTGAGGTAGCAATTAATAGCTTACCAACCAAAAAAGCCCAGGTCCAGATGGGTTCATAGCCAAATTCTACCAGACATACAAAAAGAAGCTGGTATCACTCCTTCTGAAGCTATTCCAAACAATCCAAAAAGAGGCAATGCTCCCCAGGTCATTTTATGAGAACAGCATCATCCTGATACCAAAATCCAGCAGAGATTCAACAAGAAAAGAAAACTTCAGGCCAGTATCCATGATGAACATAGAAGCAAAAATCTTCAATAAAATACTGGCAAACCAAATCCAACAGCACATCATAAAGTTTATCCATCACGATCAAGTAGGCTTCATCCCGAGGATGCGCATGCTGGTTCAACATACACAAGTCTATAAACGTAATCTATCACATAAACAGAACCAAAGACAAAAACCACATGACTATCTCAACAGATGCAGATAAGGCCTTTGACAAAATTCAACAGCGCTTTATGCTCAAAATTCTTAATAAACTAGGTATCGATGGAATGTATCTGAAAATAATAAAGGCTATTTATGACAAACCCACAGCCAATATCATACTGAAAGTGCAAAAACTGGAAGCATTCCCTTTTAAATCTGGCACTAGACAAGGATGCCCTCTCTCACCACTCTTATTCAATGTACTATTGGAAGTTCTAGCCAGAGCAGCCAGGTAAGAAAAAGAAATAAAGGGTATTCAATTAGGAAAGGAGGAAGTCAAATTGTCTCTATTTGGAGATGACATGATTGTATATTTAGAAGACCCTATCGTCTCAGCCCCAAATCTTCTTAAACTGATAAGCAACTTCAGAAAAGTCTCAGGATACAAAATCAATGTGCAAAAATCACAAGCATTCCTATACACCAATAACAGACTTAAAGACAGCCAAATCAAGAATGAACTGCCATTCACAACCGCTACAAAGAGAATAAAATACCTAGAAATACAATTGACAAAGGATGTAAAAGACCTCTTCAAGGAGAATTACAAACCACTGCTCAAGAAAATAAGAGAGGATACAAACATATGGAGAAACATTCTATGTTCATGGTTAGGAAGAATCAATATCATGAAAATGGCAATACTGCCCAAAGTAATTCACAGATTCAACACTATCTCCATCAAGCTACGAATGACCCTCTTCATAGAACTGGAAAAAACCACCTTAAACTTCATATGGAACCAAAAGAGAGCCCACATAGCCAAGTCAATTCTAAGCAAATAGAACAAAGTTGAAGGCATCACACTACCTGACTTCAAAATATACAACAAGGCTACAGTAATCAAAACAGCATGATACTGGTACCAAAACAGAGATATAGAACAATGGAACAGAACAGAAGCCTCGGAGGAAACACAACGTATGTACAACCAACCGATCTTTGACAAACCTGACAAAAACAAGCAATGGGGAAAGGATTCCCTGTTTAATAACTGGTGTTGTGAAAACTGGCTAGTCATGTGCAGAAAGCAGTACTGTACCCCTTCCTGACAACTTACACTAAAATTAACTCCAGATAGATTAAAGGCTTAAACTTAAGACCTAATACCACAAAAACCTTAGAAGAAAATCTAGGCAAAAACATTCAGGACATAGGCATAGGTAAGTACTTCATGACAAACACAAAAAGCATTGGCAACAAAAGCCAAAATAGACAAATGGGATCTAATTTAACTCCAGAGCTTCTGCACAGCAAAATAAACAATCATTAGAGTGAACCAGCAACCAACAGAATGGAAAAAAATTTTGCAATCTACCCATCTGACAAAGGACTTATATCCAAAATATACAAAGAACTAAAACAGATTTACAAGAAAACAAACCAACCAACCCATTCAAAAGTGGGCAAAGGATATGAACAGACACTTTTCTAAAGAAGACATATATGAGGCCAACAAACATATGAAAAAATGCTCATAATCACTGGTCATTAGAGAAATGTATATCAAAAGTACATTTTAATACCATCTCACGCCACTTAGAATGACTATCATTAAAAAATATGGAGACAACAGATGCTGGAGAGGATGTGGAAAAATAGAAACACTTTTACACTGTTGGTGGGAGTGTAAATTAGTTCAACCATTATGGAAGACAGTGTGGTGATTCCTCAATGACCTAGAAATAGAAATTCCATCTGACTCAGCAATCCCATTACTGGGTATATATCCAAAGGATTATAAATCATTCTATTATAAGGACACATGCACACATATGTTCATTGCAGCACTGTTTACAATAGCAAAGACTTGGAACCAAATGCCCATTGATGATAGACTGGACAGGGAAAATGTGGCACATATACACCATGAAATACTATGCAGTAATAAAAAATGATGAGTTTGTGTCCTTTGTGGGGACATAGATGAACCTGGAAACCATCTTAGCAAATGACACAAAACAGAAAATCAGACACCGCATGTTCTCACTCATAGGTGGGTGTTGAACAATGAGAACACATGGACACAGGGAGGGGAGCATCACACACTGAGGTCTGTAGCGGGGGACTAGGGAAGGGACAGTGGGGGTTAGGGAGTTGGGGAGGGATAACATGGGGAGAAATGCCAGATATAAGTGATGGGGATGGAGGCAGCAAACAAACCACATTGCCATGTATGTATCTATGCAACAATACTGCTTGTTCTTCATAGGTACCCCAGAACGTAAAATGCAATAAAATATATATATTTAAAAAAAAGAAAATGCTTCCATGGTACTGATTTGTAAAACAGAACCCAAGCAAATGCACTGTGCTTGCTATGTAAACACACCTTCAAGGCAGATCTATGGTTTGTCGTCTAATCACGTACTGGTTCTGCCCTGGGCTGACCACTGGTTTCTACAATACAGGCTCTTAGTGGTTTTAAACCATGGTTTAATGTAACCATTTCAATTTTATGTGCCACTTTCCAGAAATATGCTTATCATATCAAAGGTAGTTTGCATCAAAACTCCCTTTGATATGACACCTGATACTTAACATGGATTTTTCCATAAATGGCAGTCAGTGCTATTATTTTATAATGATAACGAAATATATAACTTCATAAGAAATAAATCCTATTGCATTCAAGAAAGGGACTTTTCCACAAAGTATTTAGAACCAGAAATCTGAGGGGAGAACATAATGAGAGGTGGAAACATATAGAAAAAACTATATAGTTATGTTTCACTGACCTTTGGATATGCCATTCTTCAAAAAAAAACACTTTATATTTTCTGTCATATTAATTTTGTTTGCAAAGGTAAATCAAAACAAAGAGTGATCATATCTACAGACATTGAACAAGTTCCAATAATGATAATAATCATTTTTAAAGAACTAGGAACTTTGTTCTCTGAGGAACACTGAGGGGAAATAGGAGTTCTCTGAGTTCCACATTTCAGCTTGATAGTTTATGGTATCTGATGTCCTCACTGTTGGCTGAGCGTCTCCTGCCAAAATGCTGTGTGGCTTCCCTGGGTTTTTCTGGGGTGACATCAAATTGCTAAAATTATGCAAAAGCATTCTGAGAAAATGGTATTTCCTGCTATGTTGTCTTTCACAGATGTGTTCAGTTCAAGCCCCAAGGAATCCCAGGAAGTTTTTAATCACTCTTTCCAGGTTTTAATAACTGTAAACAAAAAACAGCAAACCATTTCTTGACAAGTAAGTAACATCTGAGTTTGCAAAAGCAGTTTATTATGTGGTATTTCTCTGGTTCCACTATAGGCCAATACTAGCCACCTAAAGTAAAATTTTCCATGATAGCTATTTGAAGCAGTAATTAAGGGTTTCCTCTCTGCTCACTCTAGACCATATACCCCTTTAAATGGGCAGATTTGGGGGTAAACTTGGATTGTTCTGCCTTTCACTGAGTTACCAATCCCTGGGAAAGCAGTAGGGACCCCAAACCTCCTCCATCTCAGTGATGTTCTCTCCTATGAATCTGAAGTCATAATTACCCTTCAAATACGCAGAACTCAGACATGAACTGTAACACCACGTGGATTGTTAGACAAAGCTTCCTCACCTCCTTTCTTTCCCCCAACTCTAAGTTGGCAATGTGGGGGAGTTAAGCCATTTTCAGGATAAGTCTACTGAAGTAAAGGGATCAAGTTACCTGTGCCTGCCTGAATCCATTCACTGTAAATTTACTCACTGAAAATTCGCAGCGTATCAAATATGCAAAGTCTGACTCCTCGTGCTAAAAAGTCTGTAGGCAACTTGCTCTTTGACTTTTACAAGGAGATTATAAGAAGAGTTAGTTGATAAGAAACATTTATCTTCCCTAAATTCTAGTTTTAGGTACTTTGAGTTACCTGGTTAAAGTGTCGTGGAAAATAACTGTTTCTATTCTAAAAGCATACACTTTGACCCACTAAAATAATGTTCCTGCTTTGCTGAAATCAGTCAGTATAAACCTTCTTAAGCACTGACATCTTTTGAAGCATAAAGTCAAACATGGCAACTTTAAATGCACCCTTGTGCAATTTACACTGAGACCTAATTCTGGGAAGAGTATATTCTCCTGTGCCTAGAACTGCTCCCTGCTTTGGTCGGTACTTAAATGGATTGCATTATAATAGCTTTTTCTAGTGTTTTGCCATTAGCCTTCTCAGTTTCCCCTAGCATCCATTGATAAAGATATCCTTTTAACACACACAACCTGTCAACTCCATGCTCACAACCTTACGCTGGCTGCCATTCTAGGTTAGTATAATCTCGCTTCTATGGAACAAGAGCCAAAGACCTTCACAATGTGGCCCAAAGCTTTGCAGAGTCATCTGCAATGAGCCAACCTGCCCCAACAACATCTATGTCCATGTCGGCTTCTCTGCTTTTTCTTATTTTTAATTTCCTTTTTTTTTTCCTTTCATTTCAATTGGCCTAGAGTTACTTTCTCTTGACTCATACATCCTACTCTGTTTGGCAAAAGCTTGTTTCGAATGAAACCGAATTGGAATTCAATTCAAAAGAAATGTTTACCTGAAACTTCCTAACCGTATGTATTCCATTCCAGTAGCATTAAATGCTTTCTTTGTGTTTTCATTGCTTTTCATTTACACATCTAGTGTAGAATGTATCACATTGTATTTGTGGACATGTATTTTTTTTGACTTGATTGTAAATTATTTAAAATGAGAAGCCATATTCCATTTGTATTTTATTCACACTTAGCATATAGATTCACGGAGCGTAAACAATGGCTATGTTGCTAGGGCTCATAATTTTTTTAAAAATAAATGCATAAATACGTGTGAAATTAAAAGAGAATAACTACACAAAATCTCTACATAATCTGACCTTAGAAATGCCTAGAATACTGTATTCTATTCCATGTTCCATCCCCATTTATTTTGGTCATCTTTGGCACGTCACTTTACCTTCCTGGGTCTTGATTTCATTATTTGAAAACAGAGAATGGGGTCCTCTGAAAGAAGCCTCATTAACGCTTTTCATTAGGAATAGAAAATAGAAAATCTCCTATATCCACGTGTGTGTGTGTGTGTGTATGTGTGTGTGTGTCTGTGAACTTCTATGTGGTGTGTGTGAACTTCTATGTGGTGTGTGTGTGGTGGATGTGAACTGAATTCAGCACTTCTATTTTTACATTTCAGAAGTAGAGTTTACAGATTAAACATGATCCTGCTTCTTAGTGGATCATTTGTAGCAAGTCTCTAGCATACATTTTTAGTAAATACATAAGTGCCTCAGAGTGTTAACATTTAGATACAATTTGTGAGTTGAGCAACAAATGCTGCCTTGAGGTATCAAATACCTAATTAGTTGCTGCAGGGAGGAAGCATTACATGAATGTTCCTTTGTAGAGAAGGAGTTATGTTATTCTTAGTGGAAAGATTTTAGCACCTCCTTTTTATCTATTCTACTTTCATTCATTATTTCTTTAGTGAATGCCAGAATGTTATAACAATTAAAAGATTTCCAAACTGAAATATGGTGTTTAATGGACTAGGGCTCAAAGTGATAGCAGAGTGATAAAGTGATAATCACTCAAATATCACATTCCTTATTGTCCTAAAACCATAGGTTTGGAAATCAATGCTATCTTAGAGAGAAAGGTTTCAAGATGTTTCACTGCCAGATAAAGCTTAATGAAGATTGGAAATGGTCTTCTTTGTCAGAGGTATTTCCACTAAGTTTTGGTTAACATTTGTTTTTTTTCTTGAATTGTTAAAAAGGATAAATCTAGGAATGAGCTTTTTAAAAATGTGCTTTCATATAATCTGCTTCAACATCTAGCACACACTTGAGACTAGTTACATAACAAAGAGCTACTGTAACTGCAAATAAAAAGCTATATTTTGGGAGTTGGAGGGAATCAGTTTTTGGTTTCAAATTCTTATTTAGTTTCAGCCTCTATCGACATGATAAATGTGACTGAGTTCTGGGTTCTCTTATCATTCTGTCTCCTTGGGATGGTCCATCTTACCCTTCTCTAGCTGCAGTGACCATCCATATGCTGACAGATTCCTGATATATATCTCTGTCCCCATCTCCTCTGAGCTTCAGATTCCTGTTTTCAAGGCTCTTCTTGACATTCCTACTTGAATTTTGTAAAAGTTTATCAAGTAAAACTTGTCTAAAACTGAATTTATGATCTTCTTTTCAAATATGGACCTTTTCCCGCATCCTAATCTCAGCTGGAATTGCACCATCATCCCTCCACTGGAATAAGCCAGAAACAAAGCAACTGTTAACCCCTCCCTCCTCACCATTCATGTACAATGCATCATTACCCAGTCCTGTCAGTTTTGCCCCCTAAATGTCTCACAAAGTTCTCTCCACTGCTCAGTCTCCACTGACAAACCCTCAGACCAAGCAACCTCCATCTTTTGCTTGGACTTCTGCAACAGCCTGCAAAATGGCTCTGGCACCTGGCTGACCTCTGCTCTAGCTCCCACTCTCTAGTCACAGTCATCTTTTCAAAATGCAAATCTGATTGTGGCAAAGACATCACAAGCACACTTTTCATAAATGCTCTCACAGAAGCATGTTCCTTTCCACGAAAGCTCTTAACTCAGCATGTGGTTATATATTCATCAGTAGGATGAACCTTTCAAGATGAACTGCTTCCAGAAAAACTGATGGGTTCTCTTCTATTTTCAATATGCTGCTGGACATGGACATATAGTGAATTGACATTCAACATTTGTTCATTTATATATGACATTTGTAGATGGCTGTTTCATTTTTCAATATGCATTAAGTCCACTGGCGAAATAAAATCATTATCCTCTCATTCAATAAATTAAGAACATTTTGAGGTATAGGGATGTGGTTTTATATTTTACAGAGAAGCAGAGTGGGGCTCTAAGAAGAAGGTTAACTTTGCCAAACTTAAGTCAGGTCCATAATGTCATGCTTAAGATTTTGAGTCTTGTTCTCTTTCTATCACCGTATGCTCCCTCATGGATAACAAGCTCCATGAACTGCAGAGTCCTCAACTCTGAAGTGTGGGGAAAGAATATGTAAACACCATGCTGAAAAGGTAATATACCATGGATTCTAAAAGGAATTCTCCATATCAATCATAAAAAGCTGGTTTCTAATCCTGAACAGTGAGCAGAGGTTTCTTTGGCAGCATAAAGCAATGTAAAGCGTATATTGCTGCAAGTTGGAAGACCTAGTTCAGCCTTTGTTCTGCCACAAAACAGTGTGTGACCTTGAGCAAGTCAGGGGATATCTTGGAGCCTTCTCTGCTTCATTTGCAAAACGAAGATACCGGTCCCTTATCTGCCTACCTCACAGTGTTATTGTGAGGATTAAATTGAATGATGCTCATAAAAGGGTTTTAATTCTCTCATCTGCACTCCCACTGTACTTTATTTGTAGCTCTTTCAGTGAATGTCTTTCACTTTTTATGGCACGGCGAAGAGATCACTGGACTAGAAACCTGGCATTGAAATCGTGGTTCTGATATTTAGTATTTGTGTGGTTTCTTAGCAAGATTTTTCAGTCTTCCTGAACAGGGAAAGGCATACGCATCTGTGAAATGGAGATCATCATAAATACCTTATCTGAGGATCAAATGGATGAATGCTTGTGAAAGTAATAAAATCCCCTCTAAATAAGAGTTAAGATACACCCCTGTATTTCGTTTAATTTCCAACCCACATGATGATTTGCACATGGCACTAGCTAATTAGAATTGAATGTTTTGGGTTCACCAAACAAAAAGCAAGTGTTTTAGGTGCTTTCATTTTACTTCATATAAATGCTCATCACAACCTTACACATCAGATGCTATTATTATCCCACATGAGAAAATAAAGTTACCAGAAAATGGCCAAAAGCCACACAGCTGATAAAATACCAAGTCGGCATTTGAACCCAGGTGGTTCAATTCCACAGCCACATAGCTTTAACCTTTGGGTTATACTGCATTACACTTCATAAGTCATTTTAGTTATTGAATGGGAGTTATAATGTTCTTTATATATATATAGAAAATACAAAAACTTAGCCAGGCATGATGGCATGCACCAGTAGTCCTAGCTACTCAGGAGGCTGAGTTGGGAGGATCCACTGAGCCCAGGAGTTTGCGGCTGCAAGCGAACTATGATCACACCATTGCACTCTATTCTGAGCAAGAGAACAAGACCTCATCTCTCAAAATAAATACAATAATAAAAATTCACTAGTGTGTTTTATTAGTGGTAAACAAATAATGCAAATCAACTTAGCCATTAAGTCGGAAAATTATTGGAAAGAAACATATAAAAGTATTGCATGTCATAATTCTATAAATATCAAGAACATTTAGTTCTCTTCCAGGTTAATCCACTGAGGAAACAAGATGATAAAGAGATTGAGAGTGCCTGCTTTGGACTACAGTCTGCACTAAATTCTAGTTCTACTACTTACTAGCTCTATAATGGAGGTGTAAACTTCTTCTTTAAGTCTCCTCTGGGTAAACATACTTTATGTAAGATGCTTAGCCTGGTACCTGGCACAGTAAGTGCCCAATAAATGCTTGCTGTCACTGTTGGTGATAATACTATGGTCTTGAGCATGGGATTTTCCTCTGAGCATTGATCTCTGAATGTTTAAGTAGCAGGAAGTTAGTCTGCGATCTCAAAGATCACTTTCATTCCTAATGATCTTTAGGTAGTTAAGAGGGGATGGCTAGATATCTGTGAAGCAATTACTTCACTGTGAATTTTAGCTTTCATGTTTGGAATGTATGCTGCTCTCTAATTTATGAAATAAAAGCACCCCAAGGGGCTGGAGAGAAAGAGGTGAATTATGGCACTTGCATTATTTACAACATTAACCAGTCAGAAAGGTTCATGATAACTAAGCTAGAATAACTTTCCTGAACAAAGTTATTGCTAGTCTAAGATAAATGTTAAATTCATAACCTTTCAGAAAGGTATGGTGTCAGCAGCTAAATAAACCTACATGAACAAACAAACATCACAGCTAACTGCTAAGAAACAGTGGTGTATTTTATGGCTCCAGTTGAGAGCAAGAGCAATAAAAATAAATGGAGATATTGGAATCAAATTTTAATATCAAAACTTTTTTTTTTGCAATTAAAAAAAAATTTTGAGCCGGGCGCGGTGGCTCAAGCCTGTAATCCCAGCACTTTGGGAGGCCGAGGCGGGTGGATCACGAGGTCAAGAGATCGAGACCATCCTGGTCAACATGGTGAAACCCCGTCTCTACTAAAAATACAAAAAATTAGCTGGGCATGGTGGCGTGTGCCTGTAATCCCAGCGACTCAGGAGGCTGAGGCAGGAGAATTGCCTGAACCCAGGAGGCGGAGGTTGCGGTGAGCCGAGATCGCGCCATTGCACTCCAGCCTGGGTAACAAGAGCGAAACTCCGTCACACACAAAAAAAAAAAAAAAAGAAAAAAAAAAATTTGAACTGTACTCAGCTTATTCATCCTCCTCAGTAACACAATTTATTTTATGGGGGTAAGAAAAAAAATTCTATCTCTCTGACCCCTTTACCATATCGTTTCTGATCAGTATCATGAGGCATGATACTGGACACTTCATCATGAAACTGTAAGTTAGATCTAGTCTCAATCAACAGGCAAAGAAATACACATGTACTCAACCAAACGTCAAACTGAATAAAAGGTGGCAAAGGCCCTATAGTAATGTAATCAAAATGAAGAAGTGAGATAAAGGCAAAATTGATCAATTCTGAGTTGGAGGACCATGGAGAGTTCCAAGCAGTAGTTGACATTTCAGCTAGGGCATCAATTCAACAAATACTTAGCGAGTGTCTACAATGTGTTAAGTACTATTCTAAGTGCTGAGAATAGCTCAGTGGATAAAGAAGGTAGAAACAGCCTTGCCCACAGGAAGATTATATTCTGGCGGGGAGAAAGGGGATTAGGGAAACACAATTTGCCAGTAAAAGGTGATAAAGGCTATGGAGAAAAATAAGAATAAAAAGGACATAGGAGGTACCAGGGCTTAGGACAGACTTTCATGAAAATGTGACATTGCAGCAAAGATTTGTCAGAAGTTAGGGAATAATCGATGTGGATCTCTGAGGAGAAGAACATTCTAGGGAGACTGATGAGCAAGCACAAAGATCTCGAAAGAGGGTAATTCTTGGAATATTTAGGAAACATAAGGAAGGGAGAATGGATAGGAGTGAGAAAAGAGGAGAATAGTAAAACTGCTACGTAGTGAGGTTAGAGGTAACAAGAGGCAAGAGCAAGGACTTCTGCTAATACTATGAATGAGACAAGCATTTCACCAAAGAGCTTTGAAGCAGAGCAATGACATACCCTAATTTATGTTTTAAAAGGTTGACTTTAGCTGCTATGATAAGACTAGAATTAGGAGATTACTGCAGTAGTTCCGATGAGATTTAGTTGTACTTAAGGAGGCAGTAAGGAGTGGTAGGACTCAGTATACATTTTGCTTTTGGTTTAAAATTTTTTTTTTTTTTTTGAGACAGAGTCTTGCTCCGTTGCCCAGGCTGGAGTGCAGTGGCTTGATATTGGCTCACTGCCACCTCCACCTCCCAGGTTCAAGCAAATTCTCCTGCCTCAGCATCATGAGTAGCCAAGATTACAGGCATGAACCACCAAGCCCAGCTAATTTTTGTATGTTTAGTGGAAACGGAGTTTCACCATGTTGGCCTGGATGATCTCGAACTATTGACCCCAAATGATCCACCCGCCTTGGCCTCCCAAAGTGCTGGGATTACAGGTGTGAGCCACCACACCTGGCCATGTTTTCTTTTTATTTGATTTTAATTTTTTATTATGAAAATTTAAACAATATAAAACTAGGCAGAATAATATGATGAATGGTTTTATTCTCCTAATTCAGCTCAAAATATAAAATCATAGCCAGTATTCCAGTATTATTTTATAACAAGACTTGGTATGTTATTTCATGGATTCAGGATATATTTTGATGGTACTGCCAAGATTTGATGATGGATTTCATGATAAGAATTAGTAATTAAGAGTTAAGAATTATTCCAAATATTTTGGCCCGATCAATGAGAAATATGAATATTTCAGTGGTGGGGGGAACTCTGGAATGATGAAGTATTTGGTGGGAAGGAGTTGGGGTTGAAGTGAAACATGTATTTGATTTTATCCATAAGTTTTAGATGCCCATGGGACATTGATGTTGAGAAATCAAACAGGAAGCTGAGCATATGAATCTGAATGGCAGGTAAAATGTTAGGCCAGAGATACAATTTTAGAACACATCAGCATGCTCACAGAATACAGTCAAGGAATGGATGAAAGACTTGAGTCCTGAAGCCATTCAATATTTACAGATCAGAGAAACTGAGAGTAAGAAAGTAAAGAGCCTGAAAATAGTAGCCAGAGGGAATGAGGAGAGAATGTGCAATAGAAAACTGAGTGAAGAAAGAACTTCACAAAAGGAGAAATGATCAAATGTGACAAAATGTGCTGATTGTTCAAGTAATGTGAATACCAGGAATTGACTATTAGGTTAGCAACAGGAGGTTATTGGTGAACCTTGATAAGAGCAATTCCTATTACATTCTAGGAACAAAATAGTTATTGGAACATGATGTAAGATATTGGAGTGAAGTTAGACAATTCAAGGAATGTTCCTATGGAAGAGAACAGATCATGGAGTGCTGAAGAAGAGAACAGTGAGATTGAAGTCGAATTTGTTGCAATGGAAGATCCGACTGCATGCTGACACGCTGATAGACATAATTCACCTTAGTGGGAGAAATTGATGAAACAGAACAGAGAAAGAATGGCTTAAGATTTGCTCTTTTATGTTGTAAGAAAAGATGGGATCTTATGCCCAAGTGAAGGTTTGGCTTTATCTAAAGAGTACAGGCAGTTATTTTACGGAAATTTGAGGAAAGACAGATTACACGCTTAAAAAGGACACATTTGTGTTAAAAAAAAAAAGTCACATATAAAAGCATATAGAATTCCCCTTCTGATATTTCATGAAATTAAAATCAAGGTCAGGTAAGAGTGGAGGAAAGAGGGAAGGTGTTGGAGACTTGGGACAAGAGAAAAGGGTATGAAATGTCATTAGGAGTATATGTGAGAGAGGATGACTGATAAATGTAGCATAATTGCCAGTAGCATTAATAAGCAACATGAGATTAGTAGCTATGAATTTAAAGTGTGACGAATCAGCCCAGTTGTGCCTTTTCCATTAGCTATATTCAGCTTCAAGAGCACAAGTGAAGAGTAAGTAGAAAGTTATATTTACTTGAGTTTGTTTTTGCTAAGCAAGTAATAGGAAATGAGAGTAGCAGGCAAAACGTTGATGCAAGTCAGCAAGTATTTAATTGCTCTGTTTACTGGCTATGGAATTATAGTTAAGAAATAAGTGAAGGAAAACAGGAAGGATAAGGGATACGATCAAGGGATTGTAGGTCTCTGTGAAATCAAAAGTTTGTTGTATTCAGAGTCCCAAATAAAGAATAGTAAGACAAGAGTCTGGAGACTGAGGCAAGAATACGACTTGAAACTGAGATAATGAGAGGTTGCAGTGATTGGTGTTATCGAGGTCCATGGCATAACCATCGGAGTGAGTAGCCAAGGGGGTATGGAGGATTAATGCTTCGGATTGAAGATAAGAAAAAGTTCAACAGAAGAGGAAAGGACAACATTGTATAATAAGCAGGCTTGTGAACAATTTCAAAAATAAATGGTGCACTCAAACATAGCAATTTCAACCATTTCCCCTTCCCCTTCTTCTTCCCTTTATCATCCTCATCCTCCTTCTTCCTATTCTTTGGGCCTGAATTTCAACTTTTTCCACATTGTCTCTGAGCTCACACTCTTCTGAGCCCTTCCATTCTGCCTGCATGCAGTAACTGCCCTGAATTCTTTACATGAATTCCCTCAGTTCTCATAGCAATGCTAAGAGGTAGAATTTATCTTCCTTTTATTCTAACAAAAAAGTATTATTCCTATTTAATACATTATTAAATACAGAAAAGTCACACATCTGGTAAATAGTAGAAATATTTTCAAATCTAGCTCTTGTGACTTCAGTGAAAAATTTTTAGCCATTACAGATTATAGAAACCACACTTTTACATATATCCATATGGACAGATAGATAGAGATACAGATAGATTGGGGCTAGACTTCCATGGAAAGAAGTTTGAAGTTACATGTGCATGTCTTTGTATAGTAATTTTATTGTATTTAAGAACCAGTCACATTCTGGGGCAGTGGAATGAGTGATCAAAAGAGTATTTCAAAAAGATAACTACAAACAGTGAGGAAGGTGAGGAGTGATTCCCAGAGGTCAAGTAAAGATGTTGAAAGTAATAGAATAAAGAAAGCATGTCTGAGCTGTGGCCAAGGTAAAGGTGACAAGACAAGACTTGATGAGGAGTGGCAGTGCTGGGAGGCAGCAGTCAGTAAAACATGGCATGAATTTTTTGCTTGGTCAACGGGATGGAAGATACTAACATAAACTAAAAAAAGGAAAAATATGCATAAGGAGAAGACAGTATGTTGTAGGTAGGCTGATTTAAGATGCCTCCAGGAAATCCATGTAAAAATGTGAAGATGACTGGGTCAGAATTACTGCTTCCAGTTTCCACAACTGCACACGCTGAAATCCAAGGAACTTAGGAGGCATCGTAAGATCACAAATAGTTGCAGAGATAACACTAAAACAAATGGCTGTTTCTTCACAGTAATAATAATCTTAGTGATCATAAGGTAATATGGGTGTTGGGTATGTCTAAATTTTTTTGAGAGGAAGTCTTACTCTGCCGCCCTGGCTGGAGTGCAGTGGCATGGGTCACTGCAACCTCTGCATCTCATGTGCAAGCGATTCTCCTGCCGCAGTCTCCCAAGTACCTGGGATTACAGGCACGTGCCACCACACCCGACTAACTTTTTATATTTTTAGGAGTGACATTGTTTCACCATGTTGGCCAGGCTGGTCCCGAACTCCTCACCTCAGGTGTTTCACCCACCTAGGCCTCCCAAAGTGCTGGAATTACAGGTGTTAGCCACCATGTGTGGTCTCTTTCCTTTCATTTTAAAGTAAAGTCAAATTGTAAAAGATAACAGAAACTTTAAAAGGCTATACTTGAACTTGATGCCAACTGGAAAGGATAGCATTTTGAGACCCAGCAGGTGAGGAGGGGTATTGTACCACCTGAGCCTCAGACTGTCCCATGTTGAAGTAAGTAACATTTTGGTTTATCCAATTTCTATTTTCCCTTTTGAATTCTAAAGATCACCACGTTTACAGCACTCACAGATCTGAGGGACTAGATGCCTAGGACATGGATCTCTGTTTCCCCTCATGTGGAACTTAACCAGTATTTACCTCCAACTTAAACATCAACTTTCAAAGTCATAAGATGGTGAAGCATCTTAAGGGAAAAATGTTGGGGAAAAAAAATGCCGTGGATCGTAATCTTGAAACCAGACGGGTACAACTCACTTTTGCCTAGTCAATAATAATATTCACAATAACAACTTCTACCAAATACTAGACACTCTGATATGACGTTAATATATGCAACCTAATTTAATGTTAGCAAAAACCTTGCAAGGTATGTATTATATTTTTAAATTTTATTTTTTCTTTTTAGTTTTTTAAAAACTTTTAATTTTCATGGGGACATAATAGGTGCACGTATTTATGGGATGCATGATGTATTTTGATACAGGCATGCAATGTGTAATAATCACACCAGGGTAAATGGGGCAGCCATCATCTCTAGCATTTGCCTTTTGCATTGCAAACAATCCATTATACCCTTTATTGTACATTTTAAGGTAAGTATTATAAATTCCTCCTTATTAAGGAGGAAAATGAGGCTCAGAGAAGTCATTTTTTTTTGAGATCATGTGATGTCAATGACAAAAATGGAATTGCAAACTAGCCAGAATAAGTAGTGCTTTCATAACCACGAATATACAGCCTAATTCTGTTTTCTGCTTATGACTCTGAAAATGAAAGAAATAAAAAATTGATGTAGTATATCCTTACCCTTTTCAAGGAAGTTTTATATAAATTATTTAATTAGTCTCTGTAAACAACATTGCTTTTAAAAACTGCACTCATTTAGAAATGGGTGAAGGAAATAGTGGCGATTTCACAGCCTCTTCAAGGCTCCTGTCCAAGATCTCCTCCTGCTATTACCCAGTGGTATCGATTTAAAGAGATGATGGATTAAGCTGAATTTTACTGGTAGTATCACCTACCTGTTGTCACCTTCTCTGGAGAAAAATACCGTGAAGGTTTGAATGTTCCCTTTTGCTTCTGCAGGTGGACGCCAGCTGAGACGGACAAATCGGCTGGAAACCAAGACAGGGACCACATCTCTGGGAGCTGAAGGGAGGACACTGGAGCTTGGGATAGCTAAGGAGAAAGAATAGGAGGCTATCAGGTGTCAGTGCCATAAGTAAGAATTGGGTAGGAAGGCAGAGCCAACCTATTAGCAAGCATCTCCATGTTATATCATGTTGATTCTAAAGGAAGGAAGAAAAGCCTGGTAATGCACACAGTAAATGAAATAAAAGCTATATTTGTATTTCTTGGGTTTAACAAGTGTGGCTAATGACATGTATATGATTCCATTGCATGTATATCCAATTTGATTACCCATGGATCTATGACAATAAGAAAAAAATGACTGTTTAGCCAAGAAAAGGGGAGAGAAATTTGGCAATGTGAATTTTTAACAAGCACTTGAGTTCTAGAAAGACCTTACCTTAGGCCTGTGGATAATATGATTCAATATTGTAAAATCATTATACTTCTCATGACTTTAACTGTTAATAGAAAATGTTTTTGGTAAGAGACAAATTATTTTAAGTAATTAATATTTCCCTGAATTGTTTCAGAAATGAAGCACAGGTTGAATAAGAATATGGATAAATGAATAAATGCATGTATCTATATTTCAAGTAAAAGATGATATTACAATTCAGAAGATAAACTCAAGATACACTAAATCTAAATCTAAATGTATGGTGATTATTTGTCAAAAATAACCTACTGGCATTTTTAAGAGTTCTAAGAAGAGCTAAGAGGGCCATCATCTCTAGGATTTTACAAGGTTGGGGGCAGTTATTACTGTAGAAAATATCTGAACATTAGTTTTAATATACAGTAAGGCCACACGATTCCTGACAAAAAATATCACTTACTATAAAACCTTCTTTATGTATTAAAAAAATTGTAACCGATTTTTTTTTTTTTTTTTTTTTAGATGGAGTCTCACTCTGTACCCCAGGCTGGAGTGCACTGGTGCAATCTTGGCTCACTGAAACCTTCACTTCCAGGTTCAAGCAATTCTCCTGCCTCAGCCTCCCAAGTAGCTGGCACTACAGGTGCATGCTACCACGCCTGGCTATTTTCTGTGTTTTTAGTAAAGATGGGGTTTTGCCATGTTGGCCAGGCTGTATTGAACTCCTGACCTCAAGTGATCCACTCACTTCCGTCTCCCAAAGTGCTGGAATTACAGGCATGATCCACCGTGCCTAGCCCCATGTTGATTCTTTAAAATATTCATTTCATAGTTAAAATATGTTTCATAGTAGAAAAGACACAGCCCAAGTAGGTGTACATACACTGACACAGAGTTTAATAAAGCACTAATTTGGAAGTCAAACCATGGAGACCTCAATATTCTACAACATCGCCACAGACTTACTTGTATTCATAAATGTTTTCAGTAACCAAAAAGTTATCACAAAACCTTATCCCTGTCAGTATATGTCTACATGTCTACACTGTTCTGATACAATTTTTTTTCTGCCCCATCCTCCCTAGTAGCTGGAATTAGAGGCACACAGCACCACACCTGACTAATTTTTGTATTTTTTGGTAGAGACAGGGTTTGACACCATGTTGGCCAAACTGGTCTTGATCTCCTGACCTCAGGTGATCTTTCTGTCTTGGACTCCCAAAATTCTGGGATTACTAGTGTGCACCACCTCTCCCAGCCTGTTCTGATACAATTTGAAGTAGCTTATTTGTTTTTTAAGAGCACAGAAAATTAAGAGCAGATATTAAAGGTTGATGAAAGTTAACACAAAGTAGAAGCAGTTTTTATGAACTCACCTACCAGCAAATAAAATGAAAGATAAAATATTCTATAAGAAATACAGATATAAAACTGCACCTCGCTTCTAGAATTCACTGTATTTAAAGCAGAATTTAATCACTATTAGCCATAGGAACAACTCTAAATTATCCACAATTAGAAAACTCTCTTTTCAAATATTGGGGGAACTAATAACATGTAAGAGAGGCTTCCTATTAAATATGTGCAAGCATATTTTGTAGTGTGTGTCTGCTTGAGTGTGTGTGAATTCATAATTCATCTTTGCTGTGATAACTCTGTTTTTTTCATGTTTGTTAAAGTTCCCAAGTCGAGGGAACGTGTGTTTCATTTTGACAGGTGGTCTCTAGCCACAAATCGTAGGTACCCATTTGCTGATATACAATCTTCAAACGGACTTTTGTAGCTCATTTTCCCTAGTCTTTATTAAAGTTAGTCTTCATTTTTTCATTCACATTGTATAGGGACTGGCTGAGTCATATTACTGCCATGAATTAAACTTCTGCTAGCTAGAAAAATTCATCTGGGGAATGGAAATACCCCATTTCCTAATGGTTCCAGAAACGTTATCCATTTACAATACTTACTAGCTATATCGAGAAAGAGAGATTTTAAAGAATGAGGGGGAAAAAGTCATTGAAAGTTATTTCTGACTCCATAGGTTCTCTATTTCTTTGTAGGTAAAGTTTCGCCTTGCTCTCCTGATCAGTACAGTATTTGAAATAAACGGAAGACTGGCAGTGAGTTAGTCAATCTTTTATAGCAGAGTGGTAAGGGAGGGGAAAAGATTGATGCCTTGAGATGGAGTGTCTGTCTCAAAAATATGGGTGATATTAAGCTTCTTGACAAAAACCTTTACTTCCACACATCACAGGCAGCTGAGACTAACACACTGGAGTGAATTTATTCTTTCCCTCTCCCCTAGCCTGCTTCACCTTCTGGGCGATATTCATGTTGTCCTCTCAACTGTGCAGTCCAGAAACCCGAAGCCCATCCCCTATTCCTGACTCTCCTTCACTCACCGCATGCAAGGCTTTCCCGCTCCTGAACATCTCATAAATCTACCCACGCTATTTCATCTCCGCTGCCATGCTTACATCAGCACCATCATACTCTCTCACTGGAATTACTACAAGTGTCTCCCAGCTCCTCTGTCTTTCTTTTTTTTTTTTTTTTGAGACAGAGTCTCATTCTGTTGCCCAGACTGGAGAGCAGTGGTGCGATCTCAGCTCACTGCAAACTCTGCCTACCGGATTGAAGCAATTCTCTGCCTCACCCTCTCCAGTAGCTGGGATTACAAGTGCCTACCACCACGCTCAGCTACATTTTTGTATTTTTAGTAGAGATGGGGTTTCACTGTGTTGGCCAGGCTGGTCTTGAACTCCTGACCTTATGATTCAGCCTCCTCAGCCTCCCAAAGTGCTGGGATTACAGGCATGAGCCAGCGTGCCCAGCATCCTTTGCTTTCCTTAAACTCACCTTCCTCAAATATATTTTCTTTGCAGCATCCAGAATGAGCTTATAAAAATAACAAATCTGGTCATGTCATTCTAATGCTTATTTTTCCTCCACACATCCTCTTCGGGGCAAGCTCCAAACTTCTCAATTAGCTTGCTGGCCTTGCTAATTGTGGGTCTTGCTTACAGTGGGTCTTGGGTGGATTTCTCCATAAACAAGGCTTTAGAAAAGGATTTTTGCGCAAGTACTATATTTGGGAGATAATCCCAGAAACAGCAGCAGGGAATCAGGAAGTGAGACAGGGTAGGGAGGATCCTATCTGAAGAGTGAGTTAACTATGCAGTTATCGCTGTGGGAAACTAAAGGGCAATCCCATTGGGGACTCTGGGAGTCCTTACAGGACATGCCTTAGAGTTATCCATCCCTCTGGATAGCAGATAGGGGTATTTATCATCCTACCAATTCTCCATCATTTGTTGAGAGTGATTCTGGGGGCTTTGCCTTTCTTGAACAGTGGCCTAGTGTGTTCCCATAACAATGCAGAAAATATCTTTGGGCAGAGGCTTGCAGGGGTCCACAGTAAGCACCATTCAGCGGCTCTACTCACTCAACAAATATTCCAACAGCTCATATCACCTGTCCTCCTTGTCTAAGTGCAGAGGAGAGAGTGGGAATAGCAGATGGAGCCATTGTTCTCATGGCGTGTATGTGGAAGCTCCTAGGGTTCTTGATGCTTCTGCATGAAGCATGTTCTCCTCATGCTGAGCCGCTTGTCATTCTCCAGGGCTTTCACAGAAGCAGATCCCACACCTTAACAAGTCCCTCACACTCATGTGTCTAACTCCTACTTTCCCTCTTGGCTTAGTTGAGGTGTTGTTTCCCCTGGAAAGACTGAAAGTATTTGCAAAATATATAAAAGACAAGGAACTCATAATATAAAAAAGAATGTTTTAAAGTCTATAAAATAATAATCTTATTGAAAAGCGGGTTTCCACTTGACAAATAATGCAAGAAATACACATTAAAATAAAGCCTGAAAAATTTTATCAGAGGCTACTTTAAAGAAGGTGAGTATCTCACATTGGCCAGGGTGTGGTGCTCTCACAGGCTCTCAGCTGAAGTGGGTGTGAGCACTACATGTTTAGAAGCAAATGTGGCAAAGTCCTTTTAAAAAACTTCATAGCATTAGGCCAAACATTCTTATGTCTATAAAATATTTTAAAAATAGCAATGCCTTCTTCATCAGTACATCGATCTGAAATAATAGGTAGCACATTTACTCAAAATGTAACACCTCTATAACCTATCAGTTTTTTAAAAATGGGATCCTTACTAGATTTTTTAGAAAAAATGTCATAAACATATAATTAATGATAACTTGGTAAAAGCTTTTTGGAATTTTCAAGAAGTTAGACAAATAAGTTTTATAAAAACAAGAGGAAAGTTTTCAAATCTTTTTCCTCCAAGAGGACCTCATTCCTACATGATGTCAGCATCACAAACCAGTTGGCATCTTCACCCACCCAGGGAGTGCCAGGGAGGAGGGCAAGGGACAATGGCAAGCAGATAGAGGCTCCTCCCTCTTTTCTCCTCAGGCTTCAAGGAATGTCTCCCCACAGAGCTGGTCTAGACTCAGATGGCACAAAATTCAGAATAGAATTCATCACGGACTCTTTACCTCAATTTAAATAGGCGCTATATTAAAGGGGAGGAGCACAATTTTAACAAAGGAATGGCTTCTTATCTTATAAAGGGGAATTAATTTTGCTTTTACTAATCCTCCATGCTTTCTCTCAACAGTAACTTGCCTTGAAATAAGGTCTCAATAAAGAACCAATCAGGACTTCTTTTCTTTGCTCCTGGAGGCCTAATCTCCAGTCTGGCCCTAATCTCTCTGGCCCATTACTGTTGCCATAGCTACAGCTTCTTTATCTGTTGTCATGGAGAAGAGGAGGTGAATTTGCCACACTATAACGACATAGTCTTTTTTTTTTTTTTCTTTTAAGGACATCTTTAAAAATTTTTAAATAATAGCCAAATCCAAAAAAGCGTGATAATTTTTATAGATAATGAAAAGCCAAAGATATAGCTTGGAAGCCAAAAAATAATAACAACAACATTTTGATTAGGTCCCCTGCAATAGCCTTAGTAACGATGATGCTATTGGATTAATTTTTTAAATAAAGCTTCAATTTCTCTAGATACCAAAGACTTTTCTGTCACATTTTATTATACAGTGCTTATGAACATGAATTTTTATCTGAGCTTATTAACAGTTCACTACCTTCATTCCCTATGAGGTATATGAAAGAGGTATTCATAAAAACAAAAATATTTAATTTACATTAAACCTCAAACAAGCCAACAGACCTATTTCCTTGTTTCATTCCTCATTCTACTCACTAAAATATTACAAATGTGGCCACCAAATCAGCTAGCTGCTTTATTAGCTGCATCTCCTTTATTAGTCTGCATCTTCAACTACTTAATAAAAATAATGTACAGATATTATCAGTGAAATAATAAAAACAAATTTCTTAAGAGCAAACGACTATCTAAATGAAGATATGGATAAACCTAAATTAAATTTTTACAGTTCATAAAGTTATTTGACAAAATCATCAAAAAAGAAGCATGGGTATGTATAATTAAAACTTAACAATGAATCATGTTTTTTCTAAAATGTTACATTATTTTCAATGTTAAAAGAATTGTGACATGGTAGTGGATTAAACACTTCAGACATACTACGAAATGTAGGTTTTATAAAATAGTTATTTGAAACCAGTTTTTATCTTGTTAATATAAAAGTTAATGTACTCCATGAAATCTCATCAAATAATAATCATTTATTCATTTGTTGTTTAATTGCCAGATAACACTGGATGCTTTTATCCTGTACAACATATTACCTTGAGGCATATATACATTGTGAAATGGTAAAACCTACTTAACTAACAATGCATTACCTCACACACATAAAATAATGTATTGGGTAGGTACATTTTGGATAAAATTGAGTCACAAATATTGATGGAATATCTACCGTGTTCCTACTGTTATGCTTGAAGCTGAGAATCATTTATTTTTAAGCCCTCAGTTTTGACCTCAGAGAACTGGAAATTAATTTGAGGACTCAAGGTGTACCCATGTAACATGATTGAAAAGTTAGAGACAGTCACTTACTTACAAATGAGTTTCATTCTAAAGTTTGGGCAGAAAAAGTTATTTAGATATTAGAACACATCTCATTGAGTGATTTTGATTTCTATTTTGTTTCCAGATACTTATTTAATTTGTACTACTGATTAACTATCATAGTAATAGTGTTATGAAATGGAATCATACCTTGTATGTACTCTTTAATAAAATGAATTTATACATCCAATAATTAATCATTCAATGGTAATTGAAGGCATGCTGTGTGCAAGGCACTGAGTGAGATGCGGTTCAATCTATTTCCAGTTCTCAGAGAGAAAACCAGCTTGATCATTCCCCCACGCAGCTTGGCTTCACCCTCCAGGATGCATTTGCTACCACCTCCAACATTACTCCTTCCATAGCAGGTAGACTTTCTCAGTTGTCTTCAGCATGGGGTCTGAAGGATCTAAACCTGAAAGGTACAACTGAGGGTCTCCAAGAGTGAGGAGCTCCGCTTGAGGGGTCTGCAAAGGCTTGTTTCAGAACAGCCTCTTTACTACCTCCCTGTTCTCCATGCTGAACTTGCTCAATTCCATGAAGACTTAATGCTTTCACCTCTGCTACTTTTGTGTGCTGTAAACTGAGCTGAAATACCTTCCTCCAATTGCTTTCCTGCTCTGACATGGGGGCCTCTTTCAGGTTTCAGTTAAAGTGTCACCTCACTGATTTCCGACCTGGCTTAGGCTCCTCTATGTGGGCGTTCACAGAACCAGGATAAGAGGAACTCTCCTGTCAGGGCACTTTCCTGTACTCTCAAGGATCTGGTTATTTTTGTTGTTGTTGTTTACCTATTATAAATTGTATGCTCTGTGAAAGAAGAGGCTAAGTCTAAACTGCTTATCACTTTAATCCTGTCACTATCACAGTGTATGTTAGCCATATCATAGGTATGCATTAAATTATTGCAGGGTCCAGCTAAATGGAAGGCTTTGCACATTGGTGAGATTACATTAAGACTTTCACTAGAAAACTCCTTTTCAGAACTCTGTAAAATGTTTGCTTGAGAATATGTGCTGGGAGAAAACTGAGCATTACTGCAAACTAGTTATGTTCGTCATCATTAATTTGCAGATAAATTGCAAAGTAGAATGAAAAATCAAGCTCAGAGGAAGGTTCCAAGGAAATCCAAGTTTGGGGTGAAAGCATTTTATTTTGAACCAAATGGAGAAGGGGAAATATATCACAACCTGCTCTGTCACAGCTTGTCAGTCTTTATCCCTAGAGGAAACTCTGGTGGCAAGCTTTCTACATTGTGCCAAACAATTTAGGTGTGTCATATAAGGATGGTTCCTTAGGGAAATAATTCTTTCATTAAGAAGCAAAAAGGAAGCTTGAGAATTTGGTTTGGACTGACCTTGCATCCAGAAGGGGACCTCGGGTTCTGTTCTAGAAAGTGTGATTCTTATCCCAGGATTATACATCAAAGAGCATGGCCAAATAAAGGTTGTATGCTAAAAAGGATTTCCTGTGGCCACACAAAGAGATAGGCTGAGAAACAAGTTCTAGGAAGTATTTTTGTATCAGCAGCAATAACTATAGCTCTCAGAGTTAGAGCTCTTTTCAGACAAAAGGAGGAGAAAAATATTATCTGATAAATTGGCCAACCAATACATGTATAACTAAAGGTTTTATGCTCAGATCTGTACATTGTAGGTATGTAAAAGCATATATCATATGTTTTTAATAATTTATTTCTAAATTGTTTATTTAGGAAAGTGTCTTTTAAAGAGTTTATCCAAAATGCAGCAAGGACCACAGGCAGCTTGGCAACGTGGCTATGATGTCATGTATGCAAATATATATAGATTCGACTAGCAAACTGCAATGAAATGGTACAGACCATGCTCCCTACTCCCAAACATTGTGACTGTGTTATTTGGAAAGGTATTTAGCTTCTCTGGGCCTTAATTTTCACATTGAAGATGGATAAAAAATATTTAGTGTTAAGTTAAAAAATATTAGTGTTAAAAAACAGAGTTGTTAAGTAATAACGAAAAATGGAATCTAAGAGCTGCTTATCATACCTAGCATATGATTTGTATTCAATAAATGGCTATTATTATTATTAGCCTATCTTTAGATCTTGAGAGCAGAAAGCCTATTTCTGCTGGTCCAGTTTTTTGATGGCTGACTAGAGATGTAGGAACTCTCGTTGAATGGCACTGGGAAGTTTTGAGCAAAATCTGGTAGGTCAAGTAGGTTGAGAATAAACATGCGTCTTCTGTGGAAGGAGAGTATATGGTCACTTCAATATCCTTTTCTACTTAACTTTTCAGGTTGCAGAGAAACATGCATCATTATTTTTCTTTTTTTAAAAATTTTATCATTCCATATTTCTGCCCCTATAAGAGTTTACTTCATTTCAGGTCTCTTTCCTCTCTTTGTATTTTCTTACTAATCATTGCACCCTTTCCATCTGTCACTATTTCAAGGCTTTGTGAGGCCACCTTTAATCATCTTTCTCATCAATGTCTCTTCCTGGCATCTTTCCCCAACTACATGAGAGTTGTGCTTCTACCCAATTGCAGTTCGCTTTGTTTCTCCCCTTTCCCTTGAGTTTATGTCATTGAATTCCTAGTCATTGTTTATCCACTCTCCATGCCCAGGGACCCCAAATGTGCCATTTCAATCATTCCCTTGTCACCAGAGCTTTCTCTGGGGATAAAGACTGACAGGCTGTGACAGCTCCCTCCCACCCCTCATATGCATCACCATCCTTTCCCTCATCCCAGCCATATGGTGCTTTGTCCCAGGCTGGCAGGCAATCCTCTCCTCTGCCAGTGAAGAACATCTAAAGAACACATGTGTTGCTGATATAGATCAGTAAGTCAGCTTTAAGAAGCAGTGCTTTTTCCCTGCAATTTCCTTTGGTGATGAGACACTACTAAAGTAAAATAGCTGACAACTTGTGTTGTTAAGGAAAAAATAAACAACGAAATCGATGCTAGGACGTTTACTTTTGTATGTGTGTGTCAAACAACTAAATGTTTCCAGTAAGAAACTCAAGTAAAGATACCTTGAAGGTAATACAACTTAAGTAAGAAGAACCAAAGGTTTAAGCTACTTTCTTTAGTAATGTAGGTTCTTTTAAGAGCTGCTTTTATTATTTTGGGATACTAGGCAACTCATTAAAATGACAAACGACTCTGCTCATACTTGATGGCTCAGTAAGTTAATATGGCAAACTTACAACTCTTCTTATAGGACTTACAATAAATTTTAAAATAATTTACTTAAGGATATGGTATCAGGATAGCTGTGAAAATGCTCATTTCTAAGAGATGCTCATTTCAGTCTAAAAAAAAATGATCTGAGAATCAGAGGTGCAGCATGACAGGTTGGCTAAACATTATGCTTCAGATAGACAGAATAAAAACAGGTATGTGAGGTGGCACCACAGGGCAAGAAAGTACTGGCTGTGTATGGCATGGAGGTTTAATAAGTACTTACGTGCAGTGCACTTGGTCCTAACCCCTTGCTAACCATGTCTAAATTCTATAGCCACCAAAACAAACTAAAGGGGAATAAAGATGAAGCAAATAAAAGAGGGTATAAAACTAAGATAAATTATTACTTATTTCAATTAAGTTGATAGAAGTAGAGTATTACGCCAATGTTATGAAGTCACTGCAAAGCAAGAAGAGGCACAATATGAATACAAAGCATGTTTCCTTACATTCCTATTTGTTTTTAGGTTTGACCATCTAGGCCTCTATATTTCTAAGAGAGACAAAGAAAAAGACCCTGACTACTTCTATTCTAGTCCTCATTCTGAGAAGCAGGACTGTGAGCATGTAGTATTGCAACCACAGCTGAGTCATCACTCATGCAGCTCATTCTTTTTCTTTCTTAATATATTGCCATGAAGAAAATGACAGCTAAGCTATCAACCACAGAAGAGGCATATTGACCTGAACGTAGTACTTACACTGTAAATCTATAAAGTAGGAAAATAAAAACAATAACCTCCAGAATGATTGATTAATAAAACACATTTTATAATCACAAATTATGGCTGTGCATCAAAGCCAGTATTTCCCCAGTCACTCTAAAAAGAACGATGTTAATTCCTCCAGAAAAGATGGGTCTCTGAAAGTGTCTTGTTTAATTTTAGATAATCATTAAATGTATTATTTACCTAAAGACCCAAATTGATTTGAATTATGGTTGATCAATTTATCTATTAATTCAAAATATAACACAGCACATGTGGAATACTAAAATGTAGGATACAGACATTCATCTAGCATTAACAAATTTATTTAATTCCTTGTTGCTATTGTAGCTGAGGTAAAGCATATGTTTGGCAGGTATTTACATGTTCACTTATTCTCATGAAGATGTAGGAGTTATATATGATCAGTGACTTTTTTTTTTCTTGAATAAAGTAAATGAATTCTAGAATTGGCTTTGTAGACAAGGCTTGCTGTGAATTGAGTGTTTTTGTCCCCTCTACACTTCTGGTTGAAATGTAATCCCTATGTAACAGTATTAGGAGGTATAGCCTTTGGGAGGCAATTGAGTCTTCAGGGCTCTGCCCTCAGAAGTGGTATTCATTGCTCTTATAAAAGGGCTTGATAGAAATTTTGCCCTTGTTTTTGCCCCCTTTATTCCCTCTGTCATGTGAGGACACCAACTTCCTGCCCCATGGAGGATGTAGCCACAAAGTGTCATCCTGAAAGTAGACAGCAGCTCTCACCAGACACCCACACCTGCTGGTGCCTTGATCTTGTGCTCCCAGCCTCCTGGACTGTGAGAAATCAATTTCTGTTCTTCATAAATCACCCAGTCTGTAGTATTTATTTTATTTTCATTTTTTGGAGACAGAGTCTTGTTCTGTCACCCAGGCTCGAGTACAGTGGTATGATCTCAGCTCATTGCAACCTCTGCCTCCCAGTTCAAGACTCAGCCTTCCAAAGAACTGGGATTACAGGTGTGCACCACCATGTCCAGCTAATTTTTGTATTTTTAGTAGAGACAATGTTTCATTATGTTGACCAGGCTTCTCAAACTCCTAGTCTCGAGTAACCCACCCACCTTACCCTCCCAAAATGCCTGGATTACAGCCATGAGCCACTGCACCTGGCCCAATCTGTGGTATTTCGTTATAGCAGCACAAGGGAATATACTGTCTTCCAGTTAGTGGTTAGTTAAATACCTTCTAGGTGCAGATATTTAAAGTCACTACTTAGGCTCTATCATGCTATGAAGCAACAATAGCTTCCATCTCTCGATTTTCCTTCTTCTTTTTCTATCTATTTACCTCTTCTTACTCCTTGCTTTTTCTTCAAAAACAATTCATCCAAATTTGGGACAGAATTTGGAACTCAATGACAGGTTCACTATCCAGTTCCAAAAGTAATAGCTTCATCATAGTCCACTTGGGCTGCTATAAACAAATATCCTAGACTGAGTAATTTATAAACAACAGAACTATATTTCTCATAGTTTTGGAGGCTAGCAAGTCCAAGATCAAAGCATGACTATCAGAGTTGGTGTCTGGAAAGGGCTTCATAGATGACACCTGTTGCTGCCCCCTCACAGGGTAGAAGGGGCAAAACAGTACCTTAAACCTCTTTTAGAAGATTGATCCCATTCATAAAAGCAAAGCCCTCACAGCTTAATCATGGCCCAGCAGGACCCATCTCTTAATACCACCACAATGGGAATTAAGTTTCAACATGACTTTTAGAGGGTCACAAACATTCAGACCATATAGCAAACTGGCTGTAAAGACAGCATAATAAAGAAAAAGATGAGAATTCGAAGATAAAAACAACAAAATTTGATATGACCTTATTATAAATTATTCTGTTCTTCAATTTCTTCCAAACTTAAAACATTGTAAAAACATCCCTGTTCTCCCACATGACCATCAAGACACAAACACAGTGGATGATGCTCATAAAGTAACTTGAGTCCAGTTAAATATAGTCTCAAAATATAAAGGAAAACAAGTAAACAAGTGGCATCAGACCCTATCTTGACTATTTCACCAACTTACTATATATTGGGAATGCAGACGTGAATATATGTTTGCTATTTGATATGGTTTTGTGGGAGCTACAATTCAATCTCATCTTGAACTATAGCTCCCCCAATTCCCATGTGTTGTGGGAGGGATCTGCTGGGAGGCAACTGAATCATGGGGGTGGGTCTTTCCCATGCTGTTCTCGTGACAGTGAGTAAGTCTCATGAGATCTGATGGTTTTATAAAGGTATGTTCCTCTGCATAAGCTCTCTTGCCTGCTGCCATGTAAGATGTCCCTTCCTCTTCCATCATGACAGTCAAGCCTCCCCAGATGTGGAACTGTGAGTCAATTAAACTTCTTTTCTTTATAAATTATCCAGTCTTAGGTATGTCTTTATTAGCAGTATTAGAGCAGACTAATACACTATTGAAATGGGAAGGCAGTTCTAAGAATACGGAAAGACCAGAACCCATGACAAGAAACGCTGATAAATATGGCTGTATTGAAACAAAGCTTCTACATGAGGAAACATAATAGGTGAGATGGAAATGTGAATGACAATCTGAGACATTTTCCATATTATTAAGAGCATTAACATTCCTAATATGCAGAGCTCTTACATTTCAAACTATTCAAAGAAAAAATGATGGTAAGTAAGCCAGAGTCAGAAAAGATAATAATAGAAAGGGTCAGTACATGCACCTTTCATTTCAGTATCTTTGAATATTCTATTGTAATGTCATCCTCCAAGTAATTATTAATTCCACCAAAGAGAATTATTTCACTATAATAAATGTCAACATAAGAATACAAAATACTGCGGCCTTCACCTTCAAAGTATGAAAATTTGTTAAGCTTCAAATGGGTGGGAAACAATCACTCTCATACCTTTGGCTATTTAAAGCAAAAAATAAATTACATAATATATTCATAAGTAAATATTTTGACAGAAGGAAAAAGTTACCTGTATAGAGTTCAGAACTTGATACCACACTTCCTGAAACATTTCAAAATTACTAACTATAACATGTAGTTTACAATTCTGCAGCTACTCCGCAATAAGCATGAAGATAGGGTTACAAAACCTAACTCACTCTGGTCTCTGGTTTCCTGCTGCACTAGGGTCTGAACACAAACCATAATATGATATTTAAAGAAATTCTCTAAGAGATGACTAGAAAATAAGGTTAAAAAAAAAAAGAGAGAAAACAACAAAAACCAAGATGAATCAGAGGTGACTTCACTCAGTCTGCCGCCCAGGTATGTCATGAGCCAAATATGTGAACTATCTGTTCTGGGGTCTAATTATTTTCAGTAGAGGTAAGGGATAGGAAACCTGGAGGTTGTAGGAGCTTTATTCTTAAACTCTTCCTGGGAAATCAACCCGTATTCTCAAAAGGAGGAGGCAGTGCTATACAGCTGTCAGCACACTGGCTATACTGCCTTCTATAACTGCTAGAGTTGTTATCATGTTATTAACAGAGAATGTGGTACAATCATGTTAGACCTTAGTCAAAAAGTTGATAGCAGCCATTAAAAAGAGAGGTGAGGAGGCTTGGCAATGGGCTAGAATGAGATACTTGTTTCCAAAGAAAAGACTAAGGAGATTAAAAAAATATTAATTTCAGAGTAAAACCCTGGCCAACTCAGCCACTACTTAGTAAGTGATAAAAGCTATTGGCCTTAGGGATGGCATGTGGCTGTCACGTATCCTTGATATTACATGGCAAGGAGTATAATCCCCCTTTGTGGTATTTTTTCCAAAAAGAATACCAGTCAAAAAAAAAAAAAAAAAAAAACTTCGGCTAAACCCAGATTGGGATACCTGATTGGGATCCCAGATTGGGATACTTTTCAAGACAGTCAAGGTCAAGAAAATCAGGGAAAGACAGAAGCTGTTACAGAAAAAGGAGAGTGGGAAGACATGACCATTAAATGCAAGGAGGTTCCCTGCATTGGAGCCTGAGACAGAGAAATGATATTAATGGAAAATCTAATGAAATCCAAGTAAAGACTGAAGTGTAGTTCACAGTAATATGGCAATGTCAGTTTCTTGGTTGCAACAAATACACACAGTCATGTGAGATAACAGTGGGAAAACTGGATGAAGGGAAGGATCTCTGCTGTATTTTTACAGTTTTCATGTAAATGTAAAATTATTCTACAATACATAAAAATGTTTATTTTCAAGAGGAGTAGGGACTATTCCTTATAGTTGAAGATCACCCCTAATGTGATTAACACTAGTTTTGTCCAAAAAACGTAGAAAAGACTTTATTAAGACATATAATAAAAGGATGTTTATCTATTAGGAGTACATCATTTGTTTCTGTGTAAAAAACTTATTTAAAAAAAAGGAACAAAGACAGTGTTAAGTTTTAGGATTCTTACTGTGTTTGTAGCTAACATCTATCAGCCAGTATGAAAAGATTAATTCTAAAGGCTGGAAAAGAATGTACACCACCCTACTTCCAAACACTGTCCCAAGAGAGGAAGCTTGCAGACTGCAGCCATCAATCTGAGAAGTGTCATCCACCAGAGCATTTATAATTCATGTTGATGCTTTTGTATCACCTGGCATCAGTCAGGCTATGTGTCTACTTTGTATTTCATCCTAGGGAGTAATGCATTGGATTTCAACTAAATTTCTGTGTCATTCCATTTTTCAACTCAGGTAGCAGGTAACAGCTAATTAATACAATTAAAGGTGGCAGCGTGGGAAAACAGTTGTGCTCCAGTGGGCACAGTGAATTCCCAGAGGGCATGAACTTAGCAAATCGCTAGGCTTGCACTTAGGGAGGATGTAGAGAAAGGAGTTCAACATGTGGGCATGATGTTTTTTTAGAGCATATGGACATACCACAGGTAGCTTGGTGTTCAGTGTGCTTCCCTGAGAAAGACTGGTCTCAGTATCAAGGAAGACAAGAAAATGAAAAGTAATCATAACCAGAGCAATACAATTGAAAATTGTGGGTGGGAAGCTTCCCTTTTGCAAATACACAACTATGGAGAGGGGAGAGGCAAGAAGTGAGGAGCAGAACAATGTACCACAAGAAATCTACAAAACAAAGCACAAAAATTACTGAAGATGACTGAAGTAATGGAGTAATGACTCCAATAACTCTGATGAAAGGAGTGCATCACCGAAATAATCCACAAAATCCAGTCAGCTGAAATAGTGTTTCCAAAATCTTACACATCATAGTCACTCCTCACGCTAGTCCAGAGTAACATTATCGCAAATCACAAAAACCTAGGAAGAACTTCCAGATAATTTATTGTACCCTCTGTGGCAGTTTAGGATTCTGGCTAGACTGTGAAACCCATTTTCTCCAGCAGTTTCAACATTTTTCCCTTCCTGAACTTTTCCCCTTTCGACTGAACTTTTGACTATTAACGGTTATGATAAATACTTTTAAATTTCACTTCACATATACTCTGGTGCACCCTTTGTGTCACATGTATTGGCTCAGAAACATAGCCCAGTTTATTTTTGGAGGATACCCTCTCATACACAGTTGTTCTTTTACTTTCCCATTCCCTGTATTTAAATCTTTTCACTATATTTTAGCCCTTCAACAGGAACTAGGTCACTAGGCACTTTCATCATCATTTGTCTTAATAATAATCATGAAGAAAACTCTAGTTATAAACTCAATAAGCAATGATCATGTTAGATTTTTCTCTGATTGACTTTTCTTTTTTTAGCCAGAATTGATGCTTCATAAACATTTGACTGACTCTCATGACATCAACTGCAAAATTTAGGGATGCGTACTGAAATTCTCATAACTTATCTTAATGATTTGTTGAACTTCCTGTGCCATATTCTCACTGACTTTATTATATGAATTTATTTATAACTCATCATAAAACAAACTCTTCTAAAGTTTGAGAAGATCCTTGGGGTGACGGATACTACAATCTGTTGAATAAATCAATAGCCACCTATCATGTCTTTTTTGGTTTTATATATTTTGATGAAATTCCTCTCTCTGGCTTGACTTTCCAACCTTTAAACAATCACCCAAACCTCCTACATTACCACACACTGACATTTTCTTTCTCCTTTTCCCTCAGCATATATTAATCTTTATACAAAAATCAATTTTTCTCTCTTGATTACTAGTTTCCCTTCCTGAGTGTGTCTACCTCGGCATCTTTCTGTGTGTGAAACTGAATGACCTACAGTGAAAAAATATAAACATGACAATGTTTTATTTAAATGATAAGGATATGAAAACAAACCACCAAATCCTTTGTACTAACCCCGGTGTGTAATCTCTGTGCAGACTCTAGTATATTTGGGGGCATATTTAAGACAAAGACACCTTTGATATTCTCTATACTCCATTCTTTATTGTGCTCCCAATTTCTTCTTCTCATAAAAATTCCACCCATACGGAAACAACATCCTAAAATATGGCAAGATAATTTCTGTGAAAGAATTCATTTTCACCTCTACCAAATTAATCTGAGTTGAGACTGAGCCGTGCAGATAAAGCTTGTTTAATTTGGGATTTAACATATGTTTTTCTAATATATATTTAAAAACTGAGCAAATCTGTTTCATCCAGACTGAAATAATTTTATTTGTAGAAAGCATCTTTGAAGGATATGAAAAGAATCAAAAATCATAAAACATTTTATTCATCTGAACCATGGGTTGTCTAAGCTAAAATCTCCCTTAAAACAAGGTACATACGTAACTCATATATCTGTCCATTTATCTATCTATTCATCTGATCGTATCTTTATGGAAAATATCTTTTTGAATATTTTTCATGTATCAGGCACCATTCCAGGTGATGGGGACTCAGTAAGCAAGATAAATACCATCCGCCTTTTTGAAGCTCACATTCTTTATTTGTATCCTCCTTGGTGACTGATTCAATATGGCAAACATGGTAGAGGCACTAGTGATCATGGTGGGAGGAAATGGGCCTTTTGTGATGTATTTCTGACCTAGAGGATAAAGAGAAGTCACATAGGAGGAGGAGAGGTGGTGCGGCACAGTGATTAAGCATAGATTTCCAGAGCCAAACTGCCTCTGCCACATACTAGGTATGTGTCCTTATACAAACTGCCCCACTTCTCAGTGCCTCAGTTTCCTCACCTATAAAATGTGGGTGATAATAGCAGAAGCTGACTCTTAAGCTTGAGTGTCAACTGAGTTAAAATTTATAAAAGGCTTACACAATGCCTGACTCACAGGAGGCGCACAATAAGCTTTTGCTAAATAAAATAGATGTCCAAGATAAAAGGACCAAGAAAAACAACAAAGTAAAAACCCAAGCAAACAAACGAATAGAAATTAGATCAAGAGATGGTAACTACTAATTCCAGTTTTACCAGTGCATGACATTGGACAAACACCTTATCCTTCATTTGCTCCTTAAAGACAAATACCACAACATAAATGACCATTTCCTTTTTCTCTAAGGTAGGAATGAAGCCCAATGATTTTCTAATCCCAGTAGAAAGCTGCATAATTTTAAATAGCACATTCTGCTGCTTTTGCACCATAAACACTGAGTGGATTTTACTGCAATTTTGCATCATGAGAGGCTTTGGGTAGTGCAGAAATACACCCAATGTCACAAACACAAGGGCAGAGAATGTCTGCAAACTTGAGTTCTTGGATGCTATGATAGTGTATATGGTATGTACAAACACAGAGAATATTAAAAACAATTTCCATTGACACCATCTGTAGCTGACTTTCTGATATTTGAAAGTGAATATTAAGTGCTGAGTATTGTCTAATTGTTACGAGAAAAACGCATTGATTAAAAAAGACTTAAGATTATTAAAAGTAATATTTCTCAAGTTGAAATTATTGATGCATTTACAGTATTTGGTAACTTATCATAGTTTCAGTTTTATTCTTTTGTAAACCCAAGGGTGTATTGTTAGTGTCTGTCATATTGTTTCAAATATGCACCAATTCAATGACAAAATTGTAAATTCTCTTCAGTCTGCAAGGTAGAGAGTCACCTGTTATTTTGAAAATCTAAACAACATGTATTTTGTACATGATAAAATTAAGAAAGCTACTACTGTATAAATCACAGATGCTAATTTGCTGGCATAAATGTAGAATGATATATTGTACAATCCTGGCAATTATGTCAGAAATTATCCTAGAGAAATTCATTAACACCTTTTCTTCAGAAAAAAAGAAGTAAGCTGACATCTGTAACTAATATTATGATCTATGTTATTTTATATTATGTTTTTGACTTTATGAATAGTAGGCAACCATAAGATAATTTGAATAGCTAATTATTAAAATACTCAGGTTTTTTTTAATGTAGTCACTGTTCAAGAATGTGGATTCATTTTGCAAATTATAGGTCTTCTTTTACTGGTGAGGAAGATGGAAATTGACAGTGTTAGAGCGGCATGTTAACTCCTTCATGGCCTGGTGCACTATGTAGAGACATGCCTGACTACGCAATAGGTAGGGTCCTGAGAGTTTTTATAAAAACTAAACCAATATAAATTACACCAAATTTTAAAAGTAGTACTGGCTGGGCAAATGGCTCATGCTTGTAATCTCAAGACTTTGGGAGGCTGAGGTGGACTGATCATTTGAGCCCAGGAGTTCAAGACCACCTTGGGCAACATGGCAAAATCCTATCTCTACAAAAAATAATAAAAAACAAAAGTTAGCCAGGCATGGTGACATGCACTGGCAGTCCCAGCTACTTGGGAGGCTGAGGTGGGAGGACTGCTTGACCCCAGGAGGCAGAAATTGCAGTGAGTCATGATCATGCCACTGTACTACATCCTAGGTGACAGAGTGAGACCTTGTCTTAAAAAAAAATTCCTCCTTATTTAAAATTGAATGACATTCTGCTAAAATTATTCTTAAATATGTTTATAAATTTACTTAAAGATATTTTTTATTAAATATATTATTAGACAATTACTTATTTCAAGGGTCCTGTATAAAACAACTGTGATGGATATGCACTAAACTGTCCCAAGCCATCTAAGGTGACTGCACTTTCTGAGTACAGTTGGACTTCCGTACAATATAATATAACAGTCAATACAATATAACAAAATTTATAAGACAGTTACTCTCTTGGTAAGATTACATTGTATGGCAAAGGTGGTTACTCTCATGGTTAAATAACATCATATAAAGCTGTGTCTTAGCAGGCTGAAAGAAGAGCTGCTGCTGATCCCAAAGAAGTGAGCTTTCACACTGTGAACTTCCTATGGAGGGCACCACGTGGCTGGGAATTCCTGAGTGGCCTTGAAGATCTGAGGGTAGTCATCAGGTATCAGTCAGCAAGGATATGGGGAGCTCAGACCTATGAACACATGCAGAAGAATTCTGCCAATAATTTGAGAGGTTGGAAGTGGATCATTCCTTAGTTAAGTCTCTGATGAGACCTCAGCCTTGGCTACCAGCCGGGGAGAACTCAAACTCAGCAAAGCTGTGCTTGGACTCCTGACCCATGGAAATGGAAATAATAAATATGCATTATGTTAAACTGCTAAGTTTTTGGTAATTTGTTGTATAGCAATAGAAAATGAATGTATCCATCTATCATGTAGGTCAATATGAGAAATTTTCAAAAGGTCAGTTATTGCTCTCCTTTTCCTAGGTAAGTAGAAATTATCAAGCCCATTAGAAAAAGAACTCAAGTGTCTTCAGAATGACCCTTTAGGGCCTGGGCATTCAACATATATCATAGATATGATCACTTCCATTCCCTCTAAGAGTATATACTGAGAAATATGAGGTTTCTGCCATATATAGAAATGATTTAATATTTTTAGAAACTTGGCAAATTTGTGGTAATTTTCCAAGTAGTGCTCAAATGTTGAGGCATAAATTTTCTCATTTTTAAAGCAACTTTATTGAGACGTGATTTCTGTTCAATAAACTGTGCTGATACATAATTTGATGAATACTGAGAGGTATATCAACCAAAAAATCACCACCCCCAAGCAAGGGACAGAAGATACCTTATCAACACTAAAGTTTCCTCATAATCCTTTGTGGTCCATCCCTCCTGCCACCTCCAGTTCCTAGCAACCTGTGATCTGCTTTGTTACTGTAGATTCAGTTGTTATCTTCTAGAATTTTATATAAGTAGACTCATACAAATAAATTTTTGGTGTATCTGGTTTCTTTCCCTCAACATAATGTAGACAGGCTAATTTTTTTCATTGTCTTATGAAACTGGAAAAGCAATATACTTAAAGCTCAAACACTTTAGAAATCTCTCTTTTGGTATAATAACCAGGATTTATAGCATGACCATGACATGTATTGTTCTTTCTCTATTCGCAGCACACAAACATATTTGTACATATATTATAAGGAGTATATTCCCTATGGGCACATAAAACTCACTATATCTAGTGCATACACACACACCACACACACACACACACACACACACGTATATATGTATATGGTGAATATCACATGCCCATTAAGTATATACCGATATACATATATAATATATACACACATACATATATATAGGCATATTGGTATATTCTATATATATATATACACACACGCACAGACACACACACCCATGATTTTTTTTTATAACTACAGATATTTACTTTTCTGTTCAGCTTAAACAAATAAGTGATTATGCTTGTAGAAAAAAATCAGTTGAAAATATGGACATAATGGCTACTTTCATGTATGCAGTGAATGGCTCTCAGTATTTAACTGACATCATATACTAGAAAATTAATAAAGAAAAATATCCAGGCATAGCTTTTCTGTTTCATCAACAGAAGTTGCTTGCTATGGCTCTATCTCAGCATGGGGACAGCCTAAGCTGCAAAGATTGGGTGACACTTGTCATAATCAATTAGTCAAATAGAAAAACAGTGCAAAAACATAGTTTGTAGATTGAGGATGATTCAATCACTCTCAAAATGTTCCCTTAGGAAATGAAATTCTGTTATTCCATTCAGATAGCATTGAATTGCTGAACATTTTTTCTTTCCCTTTCATGCAAAGTAAAATAACATAAATACATGAAGGTGATTTGAGGACATTTTTTGGTAGGGGAAGAGAAAAACAAACCATAAAACCTAGTCTTGTTAAAAGCAGCCATCAGCCCTAGGTGGCAATATTCATAACTTTACCCACATTGGAAGAAGACTGGATCAAGAATTACCAGCAATACTTGCAGAATATAATTCCTACAACCCCAGACAATTATATTCAGATGTAGGATAAAGAGTGTAAAAATCAAAATGTCATACTTTATTGTCTTTCCTGCATAAAGTATACATAATTTTTTTGCTGGCATTCTTTCCCTATTACCCTTAATCCACAAATCTTAACAGAAAATTTATTTGCATGATGAATACTGTCTTCCCATGCTCTTATTTCATCCTGACCCCACCTCCATCTCATGAGCTGAAGGTTGCCAAGGTACATCATCTCTGGAAGGAGGCTTGTTTCTTACCTGGCTCCTCCCATCATTCTCTCCTGAAATTCCACCCTAGAAACCAAGAGAGTGGTATAGTTTTGGCTTCAGTCTCTTCCAATAAGCTGAGAAGCAAGGGTGCAGGGAGGATGTCTGGTAAATAGTAAAACTTGGAAAATCCATTACAAATGCAATGCATTTTAACACACCAAAACAAATGAATGAGAGTTTCTAGGAATTATGGGTTCCTAGTGGTGTTCATGTCACAGATGATGCCTAACCACAGGACAAATGACAACCTAGTACTAATGTCCCAGAGGGACTCTCAGGAGTGACAACAGTTATAATTTTGATATGAAGGAGTCAGAATCAGCTGCTAGGGGTTGGGGGAATAAAATTTCCAGTTTGTCTCCTGTCATTTGCAAACGTCATCTGCATTTGGTGATGGAGACTGTCACTCTTGCTTCTATAAGCCCCACCTCTAGCCATGAGTCAGTAACTGGGTTCAACGTGTCTGTCTTTTGAAATCTCTAGGGACAAGTGAATGAACAAAATAAGTCACTGTAAGGAAATAACTTTCTGACAAATGTCAAAAAAATAATTTCTTTTAACTATAGTCTTCCCACTACAGAGTCAAATTCTGAGATAAGAGATCAATCATTTCACTGGGCCTTTAGGATTTGACCTACCAACAGGTTAAGTAAAAGCCAGATTTGTATATAAAAAATGTGTCCCTCAAGGCAGTTCTGTGAATCTCTGTAACTCCAATAACCTGAAAATAAATCTCCTTCCTATTTAAGAACAGTGTAAGGCTCTAGTAATGCAGCATTCTTGAGAGGTGTGTATGTTATTTATAACATGCTTATATATAATACAGATTGAGAGTGTAGTTCAGAAGTACACAGGGTCCAAAATCTTCTCCATATTCAAAATACAATTGCTACTTTATTATTATTCAGCCTTGTCATGCATAGATTATATAAAACTGTAATTAAAGTAGAAAAGCCACTGTTAAATGACTATAATTAAGTGCATGTCCTGCTTTACCAGGATTGACTCTCCATAAGGATGTTTAATAAACCTTTGCCTTGTCAACACATATGCTGATGTTCTAATAAACCTGCAGTACAGCAGAATATCATTTGCTGTAAATACATATTTAAAAGGCAGATACCCTAAAGAGAGACACAGCCTCAATTTGTCCTTTTTGCACAGTTATAACTGGAAATAAATAATTCTAGAAAATAAACAATTCTAGGCAGCTCACATATCTCACCAATTTGATGCCATTAACCTAGCTGGTACTCCATAAAAATAGTCTCTTGGGCTAGGCACAGTGGCTCATGCCTGTAATCCCAGCACTTTGGGAGGCCAAGGTGGGCAGATCATGAGGTAAGGAGATCGAAACCATCCTGGCTAACATGATGAAACCCTGTCTCTACAAAAACTACAAAAAATAAGCTGGTGTGGTGGCATGTGCTCACAGTCCCAGCTACTTGGGAGGCTGAGGCAGGAGAATCACGTGAACCCAGGAGGAGGAGTTTTCAGTGAACCAAGGTCGTGCCACTGCACTCCAGCCTGGGCGACAGAGCGAGACTGTCTCAAAATACACACACACACACACACAGTCTCTTGCTCTCCATTAACACTCATAGTCTCTCCTCTCAACTATTTTTACATCTAACTCATTCCTAACTCCAGCATCTAAACTCTGAATTTCATTCTTCTTTGTATGACCTGGCCCAGTTCTTCATAATTGGCTTTACTGTTGTATCTCCTGTTTCTAACTAACCTTTGACTTTAATCTAGATTTCTCTTGAGTGGTTTCCTATTAGAGGATGTTGGGAACCCCTAAACAAGACTTTCAGTGCAGTGGCTCTCAAGCCAGTGAGACTTTCTGTTCACTGTACACAGTGAAAAGGAAGAGAATGGAGTTGTAGCTAATATATCAGTAATTGCTTTCTCTCTTATCTCTTCTGCAATTTTTATGAAATTTGAGTGGCCCATGAAAGTGGTGGATGGTATTATTGAAAGCTCCCTTGATGAATAGGTTAAGGGATCAAAACCAGAATAGGGAGAGTGGAAAATATCTCCAGGAAAGGAGTAGAACACATATATGTGACTCTAGGAAAGTATCTCAGGACAAAGGGGTAGAGAATGTGTTACCATTGAACTCAGTCCAACCCTGTGGACTCATCTTTAAATCTTGTAAAAGGGGTTATCAGTAAAAGAAAAGGAAAAGAAGTAAAACAGTGCTTGGATTTCCCATTAAAATCTCTGAGGGACATTGCAAATTTACAGCATTTGCATTAAATTTTAGCTGTACTAGTGTGGACAGTTTTATATCTGGAGTGGCTTTAAGGCTTCATCTGAGTATTCTCAGCAGCTTCCTGAGCATCTGCAAGACAAGTGAGAACAGCTGTATTTTGGCACAAACTCAGGTGGATTTCATGCAGCAGGAGCTAATACAGGCAGCAGGAAAACGGTCAATGCCAAGCGATAGCTAAGACGACTATTCAGCGTATGTAGAAAGTTAGATGAAGAGAGTTAGCACTTCCCTAGTAGCAGATCAGCACGGTACTTTGTTTGGCCTTTGGCTAAACAAACTAACTAGATTCTCACTGATGGGTTGATGATTCTGCTTCATATAGCTCCAGGTAAATATCCTGGTATTAGGATGCCACCCCAGTGGTGCAGGCACTCACGGCTTGTGAACAACTCTACAAGGTTTCTCCTATATCCATTAAAGGAAATGAAGTGTTGCATGAATAATGTGTTCTTGGTATAGCATTCAAAGTTACAAAATAATGGGTCCTTCTCCATGAATCAGTGGAGGATTCTGGGATTGCTACCCCTATTTTGGGAAGATGAACCCTGGCCTGATGTGTTTACCTCAGGATTAGCCATAATAAATGGCTGCACCACAGCTGCACACCCCTTCAGGTCCTGACACTACTCTCTTCTGCTCTTCACATCACTGCCACATGCCTGCTCAAGCAATGAGGCACTGCTGCTACAGATAACAAACTAAATTATATTTGACAGCCTAAATGAGTAAGATACATATTGAGATAAAGCATCTTGGACCTCTACAATGTTGTCACAAGAGCCATATATCTGCAAAAGAATAGTGGTTGGAAGACCCAAAAAGGATCAGAATGGAAAGAGGAAGGACTTAAGCATAGATTATCATTCCTCCCCACATCTTCCTAGATGAAATGTGAGCGTCTGATAGCTTCCACAGTGTGCTGGAACAAGCCTCCAGCAGCTCAGGTCAACTCATTGTGCTCAACAATTTCCAAGTCAAGATTCAATAACCTCAAGTTAGTGGTCTGAAATTGGCAAGGGTGAGATATTTGTATCATATCACATAAACTGGCAAATTCTCCAAATCAGGGATGTTTTCCTTATCAGCACATCACTGGTTAGACTCCCCACCATTTCAAATTCTCCCTGGGAAATCTGTCTCCAACTGCCAAGGTTCTCAAATTTGGTAGTTGATGATTATGCCATCAAAGCTGATTCTATAAGTATACAAATAAAGCAATAAGACATACTTTCACTATAAAAGTGTCTAAAAAGCATGCCATTTACTAAACAACAATGAACTGCAAGAACCTGTCTTAGCTTTAGCCAAAGGGTAATACAGCTAAAAAATAAATCACTTAGAGACAATGATACCAAGTGCCATTATAGGCTATAAAATTTAAATCATCCATTTTGATTTACACCAATTTATTTTTATGACCACGACAAATCCTACCTCTTCCATGCTGCCTCCATTCTCTATCTACCTATGATTTTCTCTGTCTCCTCTGTACTAAGGTGGCACTTAGTGTCTGTATCACTTGGTTGGCACTCAGCGTCTATTCCCTTATGTCATCTCTTTATTTGACTATGTCTCTTCTACCAAACTAACCTCGTTGGAAATCAGGAGTGTGCTCATATTTCTTTATAGCCTACACAGTGACTGGCAGGTCATAGGTTCTTGATTATATGTGTTTACTGATACATGGGGAAAATTTTCTCTGTGATCATGCACATCAACCATCACGCACAAAGCCAGGTCGTCAAAGTGCCATTTGAGCGCAGCCTTCCTTGGTTAACTCCTGAAACATCAATAATTTGTCAGCTTTTATCCTTCCTGTCATTTCCAATATGCTTAATTTATAACTTGTCTTTGTCGGTAACAACTTTTGCATCCTTCAAAAATTTGATCTAAAAATAAGATATTTTGCCTAGCAATCCTTAGGCCTTTGAATATTCTTCCCCAGCAGTATTTACTGGTTATTTTTTCTTAAAAAATTCTATAATTATGGGTTTTCAAAGCCCTTCTTTAGAGAATAAAGAAAAACTGTGAATATGTTGTATTTTTTTCAAAGATAGTACAATAAAATTATGCTGATGTTGCAGTTCATTTACATTTTAAAAGGTGAATGTATCTTTTGTTTGAACTTTTACCCTCAAAACCCTCATGATGATGAAGAGAGTCTGGGTACCACCCCTATTCTGAGGTTCTGAAGTTCCTTTGTGTAATTTTCTAAAGCAGCCTTTTAAGTATTCTTAAAAATGAACTAAGTTGCCCCATTACAGTTAAGTCTTCAGAAACACCATATTTGCTGTTCATCAGCAAGTACAGTTTTTCTCTAACTCGATCGCCCTCAAGTACAGTGCAATCTGAACATTCTGGATGAAACCATGTGCAACTAAAATGTTAAAACACATTAAACCACCAAAACAGAGAAATCGAGGAACAAACAGTACATTTCAGGAAAGTAGAAAACATCCACAATTAAGGATTACAGGATGTAAAGAGAAGACGGGTAGAGAATGTTTTTCAGCAGAGCTGAAATAACACAAACCTAAGGTCACTAACGTAAAACACACATGGGAAGCAAATGACCCACACTACGGATCCCAGGATGGCCTGATTATACAGAAGACCAAACTAGTCAGGGGTTGAAAACAAGATAATTGTTGGAAATTTTGTGTTAGGCACACCCTTCTCTCTCTATTCCCATCTCCACCATGTCAACTTACTGGGTTTTTCTCTACCAGGACAGGAGAGAATAGGTATAACCTGGGGAAAACTTAACCAGAAAATCCCTAGACTTGTAGACAACAAATTCACAGAAAAGGAAGACAGAGTTTTGAGATAGGAAACAGAAAGAGAAATAAAATCTTTACACAGAACAAGGGAAATCCCATACCTCTTTATCCACTGGGCTTTATAACCTGGGAACCAGATTTATAGATCCAAAGCAGAAGAGGATTTTTTTTTTCCCTTGGGAAAATCTGAGACACCCCAGAGTAAAGACTTTAAAAAGGTGCTAATTAGGAGACCATCCTCAAAAGCCAGATGGTCACCTGGTTGTTCTAAAGTGAAGCCTCATTTAGTAATGTTGCCTACAAATATAATTGTCAATTATATTTTTAGTGCTTCACTTTTAAATATGAATGGGTAGTCTAGAATCGCTGGAATCTGAGGAAACGCTCCCTACAAGAAAAACAGACAAAAAGTAAAAAGAAATCTAGGGAAACACATAACACAAGAAACAGAGGAAACACATAAAGAAATATAAGACTAATGGCTAAAATCAAACAGTAAATATTGATGAAGATAAATAGACTTCTCATCCATTTCTGGAAGAATTGTAAAACGGTGTTTAGTTTTAGTTTTCTCATAGAACTATTTTAGGGTTTAGACGTTTACAAAATTATACATCTATTTTTTATGGCCTATCAATTCTACTCCTACATTTTTACTCAAATGAAATGAAAACATATGTGCTAACAAAGATCTGTTACAGAGTGTTAATAGCAGTTTTATTAAGAGTCAAAAATTAGAAAGTGTTCAGATATTAATCAACAAAATAGTAGATAGCAGATAAATACATTAGGACTTGCATATGTAAGGGAATACTACTCAGAAAAAAAATAACAATGAAGTATTGGTACGTACACAATCAGGGATGAATCTCAAACACTTTAGTGTAAGGAGAAAAAGCCAGAAAAAAAAGAAGAAATGATGTTCAATCCCATTTATATGAAATCTAAATACAGATAAAACTATGCAATGGTGTTTAAAAATCTGACAATGGTCTATGTGTATATTAGAGAGAGGGGAATAATTTACTGTATAGGACCATGGAAGAACTTTCTGGAGGAATAAAAATGCCCTATGTCTTATTTTGGATGATGTTTGTTTACAGAAGTATATAAAATTGTCAAAATTCAATGAATTCAGCACTTGAGATGTGTGCATTTTATTGTATATTAATTATGCCCCAAATGAAAAGAAAAAGTAACATGAAGAAAGAAAAGTGTGGGAGTAGAAAACTTAAAATATTCATAGATAATATCTAAAAGATATAGCTATTCATGAATATTATTTAAGAATAGAGAGGCTGAAATTGGTGGCTCACACCTGTAGGGCCAGCACCCTGGGAGGACAAGGTGTGCAGATCACTTGAGGTCAGGAGTTCAAGACCAGACTGGCTAACAGGATGAAATGTCATCTCCACTAAAAACACAAAAATGAGCCAGGCATGGTGGTGCATGCCTGTAGTCTCAGCTGCTTAGGAGGCTGAGGCAGTAGAATAGCTTGAACCTGGGAGGCGCAGGTTGCAGTGAGCCAAGATCACACCACCACACTCCAGCCTGGGTGAGAGAGTGAGACTCCATCTCAAAAAAATAAATTATTAGAGATATGTGTGTGTGTGTGTGTGTGTGTGTGTGCGCGTGTGCGCGCATGCGTGCGTGTATGTATGTCTCTTCTTTTTTTACACACACACACACACACACACACACACACACACACACACATACAGAGAGAGAGAGAGAGAGAGAGAGAGGGGCAAATATTAGAAGAAAGTACTAACATTTTAACAATGACTGTGTCAGGAAGGCAAGTCTTCAAAATTGAAACAAGCACAATTTTCCTTTGCCCCCTTCCTCTGTATCCTTATCTTTCCCACCTTCTGAGTTTAATAGGCTTCTAAAAAGATGCTTCAATAATTTCTTAAACAACACTAAAACTAATTTTAAAGTCAATGCAATCAAAAGAGCAAAACAAAAGCTAAAAAAGAAAGTTAGCATTATAGTGCTTTGAGAAAACTGGGTATTAAAAGAGTTTCAGAAAAAATGATTTGCAAATGATGAAAGTTGATAATCCATCCTCAGATGTCACTATTGTCACTCAGATAGGATGGATGCAAGGATGGAGAGAGAGAGGAATAAAATGTCTCAATATTACCATCAAATATTAGAAGGAAAGATACGCTTTAAAGCCAAGTCAAGCTGAGTTTGTACATTGATTTTTCTATGTTACTTCTCTTAAAGACTAGCCACATTATATTTAGCAAAATTACTACCAATAAATACTAAGAGGCAAATAAACATGGTTATGTAAAATCTTTAGCAAACAACATGATATAGAGAAGGCATTTAAAAAGTTATGCTATGTTATCACTAAGGTAAGTGGGAAAAGAGGCTGATACCATTGCTTTTAGCACATATGGTTGTGTGACCTTAGTTTTATTTATTAATAAGTTTAACACAAGTAACATAGCTTAACACTTAAATGAGTGTTATCTTTTTCAAAGCATCACCATGTTTATGCAAGTAAAGAATCTGAGGTTATTAAAACAATCTGGGGCCTTTTATTTGAAATTGTTCTTACAGTCTGTTGTATATAAATATTTAATTTAATGAGAGATTTTGATACTTCAGAGTAATTGATTTTAAGAAGAGACATACAGAAACAAACAAAAATAATTTGGTGCCAGATGTACTGAATAATTTGGTGTTCCAGTTGAATGATCCACTGTTTGAATTTATACGGAAAATAAGGTTCGATTATAAAGCAATGACAGCATTTTCACTGTGCAGCTTGTGAGCTGACTCCGGCACCACTTCTGAAAGGCAGAATTTTGGAAACATTCAAAGTAATTTTCCAAAGTAACTACTTTTGAAGAAAAATATTTATGTAGATATTGAATTTAATATTCTGGTGGCTAAGCTTTTATTTGTTCAAAGTCATACATTTTATTTCTGCCAAGCTTAAACAGATCCAAATGATGCAAATTACAAAACCAAAAATCCTTAAATAGGACTGGTGACAGTAGAATTAGAGCCAGTCTCCCATAGGCAACATTTGCAGAATTTAGAAACTCTGAATGTCGATTTCCAGGGACCCTGCAGACTGAGTGAACACTGCAAATACCTGAACCCAGTTTAATGCAGAGCGGCAAGGCAAATTGTAGGGCTTCTGTGCTTGTTGATTTCTAGGAAAGCATGAGGGAATAGGAAGCTCTATCTGAATAATCCTGACGACCATTAATCAATCAAAACCTAAGCAGGGCACAGTTTGTTCATGCCTGTAACCCCAGTGCTTTGGGAGGCCAAGGTGGGAGAATTACTTGAGGCTAAGAGTTCAAGACCAGACTGGGCAGCATAAGGAGACCCCTATCTCTCTAAAAAAATTAAACATTTACTTAGCAAACTAACACAGGAACAGAAAACCAAACACCACATGTTCTTACTCATAAGTGGGAGTTGAACAATGAGAACACATGGACACAGGGAGGGGAGCATCACACACTGGGGCCTTTTAGGGGGTGAGGGTCTAGGGGAAGAATAGCATTAGGAAAAATATGTAATGTAGATGATGGGTTGATGGGTGCAGCAAACCACCACGGCACATGTGTACCTATGTAACAAACCTGTACATTCGGCACATGCATCCCAGAACTTAAAGTGTAATAAAAAAAAATTAAATGAAAAAAAAAAAAGATCGAAAGCTAATCTCGTATTTTGGGGAGCATTACTTATTTGAGTAAATCCTTCCAAAAGTTTTGTCAAAACTGATCTCTAATATGTGTTCAGTTCGAAAGAGATGCACCTCCATCTGCCAGACATTGGCTCCTGGAAAATCTGGAAGAACTTATCTTTCTCTTCTGTGTCCTTAATTGCATAAACCAAGGCATATTTGGCATAAAAATACTGGGTGTACGATAAAATAATTCTGAAGTAGACAGTACGATCCTCATTTTAAGCTCTCATTTGTAAGTTTCAACTTTTGTTTTTCTTCTCAATATTTCTACATTTCAGAATTATGCCTGTCAACTCAAATGTCATCACAATTTCCTTCTCACTTATGATCTTATTTGACCTGAGCATCTGGATCCCACCAGCATTACAAGAAAATGATGACAACAAAGAACACGAACTTCATGATGAACAGTGTTCAGTGATAAGTATGAATCTGTACTTTTTTATTCCCCAAATAGTTTGTATTTATCTGGAATAAACAGTCATATGAGATTAATAAGAAAATCAATGACCAACTCAAAATGTTTGTGCTATTCCAAAATAGCTGCACTCTCTCCAAGCTATTTTCTATGCTTCTAAAGCCCAAAAAGATAATACCAACTGCTCCTACCAACAGTTAAACATAATGCCTCATATAGCAGTCACAATGAAATGCCTAATTTCCATGATAAAATAAGAGGAAAGTGCTTTCCAGCTTGCAAAGGTTGCATCCTCCCTGGACTACCTTTCTCCAGTTAAGGAATGTACTCACTATAGAGAGTTAAGGAATTATAGAAATGCTTTGCTCCCTTCTCAAAAATCCTAGGCACAAATAGTATCCCAGAGGTGAAAACCAAAAAAACTGCTTACAACAAGAAGTTTTATGTTATTATACAAAATAAATGCAAAACTTATAAATTTAAAATTTCCAGCTTATATAGAATACAACATTCTGGTCTTTTTGAATTCACCCATACTATTGTCTCTGCCTCTCAAACCCTAGACCTTTTATCTGGTTAGCTGGAATTTCTCTCCTCATGTCTCTTTAAAATATCTCCTCCTCCAAAGAAAAGAAAAGTGCATCAACAGCTGAGGTTCCCCTCTGCTGAGTTCACATATCCTCATGCAAGCTCTTTTTATATATGCTCAATAACTTGTTACATGTTCAATGTATGCCTTCCTACATTAGCACATGCTCCTTACGGGAAGATGATGCTGTATTTGTTTGACCCACTGTTGGGAATTCAAAAAGATTATCCACAAACTCCATCTTGTCTTGTATATAATGTGCTTACCTCTGGGAACTCATGTGACAAGTTAGTCAATGGTAGTATAAAAGGAGCTTGTGTCTTTGTGCAGACTTTGTAGCTGTGTGTGGTCCACATCTGTGTTAAGACGGCCTGGTTAAGGTGTAATGCTTGGCGCTCCAGGAATCAGAGTTAGAAATGAAAGTAACTACAGCACCATGAGGGTGTATTCTATCGAACCATTTGTTTAATGTAATAATTTGGCCTGGAAAATCACTGCTACTGTTGTTTTAGTGACTATATTGAACCAAACATCAAACCCAACAAAAGGGAACACCTAAAAGATGAGTACCCATAATGAAAAAGCTACTAAGAAAATAATAATGAGAACAGCAATTTCAGGGGATGGGAAGATTTGGTGAGAGAGTACCATATAAGGAACTTTCCAAGCAAAAAAAAACCCAAGTCATATTTGGAAGTGTCAAAGCCGAGATGAATGCTTGGAGGGTCCTTAGAGCTTAAATAGCATTATGACAGTCACCATCAACTGAGTTATCTACCATGATGTTAGTGGGAGAAGAAATTCTCTGTGAATAAGAAAGGTACTATTTTGCAAGAAGTATAACAAAACTCCTAACATCATGAAAATTATTATTTCATGAAAATCCAAACATCTTTGGCAGATCAGCAAATTATTACATACCAAATGTCAGATAAAAGATCATTTTCCTGGAAAATTTTAGATTACTGCTATGATAATAGAGTTATTTCCCATTAGTTATAAAACTCTACCTTAAAAAAAAGTTACAAGATATATTTAAAAGTAGTTAAAACAGGATATTTTATGTGTGGAAGGAATATTTAAAAAGGAAAATGTTTATGATGATAGCATAACTTTTTTCTTTTTTTTTTTGATTGCTTTTTTTTTTTTTTTTTTCTAAGATGGAGTCTCTCTCTGTCACCCAGGCTGGAGGGCAGTGGCATGATCTCTGCTCACTGCAACTTTTGCCCCCTGGGTTCAAGTGATTCTCCTGCCTCAGGTTTCCAAGTAGTTGGGACAACAGGTGTGTGCCACGACACCTGGCTAATTTAAGAGATGGGATTTCACTATGTTGACCAGACTGGTCTCAAATCCCTCAGGGGATCCGCCCTCCTCAGGCTCCCAAAGTGCTGGGATTGCAGGCCTGAGCCACCGTGCCTGGCCCAGAGCATCATGTTATTAAAAGGAACTGCAATAAAGATCTGATTGAGTATTTAATCACTGAGTTCCTCTCCCAGTCTTCTAGGACCCTCTTATAGAGCGATGTTATCTCACTGAACAAAAAACTGATTATCGTTTTTTTTTCCCATTTATTTATTTTATTGCATTTTAGGTTTTGGGGTACATGCGAAGAACATGCAAGATTGTTGCATAGGTACACATGTGGCAGTGTGATTTGCTGCCTTCCTCCCCATGACCTACATCTGGCATCTCTCCCTTTGCTATCTCTCCCCAACTCCCCATCCCCAACCATCCCTCCCCTATGTCACCCCAACTGACCCAGTGTGTAGTGCTCCCCTCCCTGTGTCCATGTGTTCTCATTGTTCAACACCTGCCTATGTGTGAGAACATGCGGTGTTTGATCTGCTCTTCTGTCAGTTTGCTGAGAATGATGGTTTCCAGGTTCATCCATGTCCCTACAAAGGACACAAACTCCTCGTTTTTGATGGCTGCATAATATTCCATGGTGTATATGTGCCATATTTCCCTATCCAGTCTATCGTCGATGGGCATTGGGTTGGTTCCAAGTCTTTGCTATTGTAAACAGTGCTGCAATGAATATTTGTGTGCACGTGTCCTTACAGTAGAACGATTTATATTCCTTTGGATATATACCCAGTAATGGGATTGCTGGGTCAAATGGAATTTCTATTTCTAGGTCCCTGAAGAATCGCCACACTGTCTTCCACAATGGTTGAACTAATTTACACTCCCACCAACAGTGCAAAAGTGTTCCTATTTCTGCACATCCTCTCCAGCATCTGTTGTCTCCAGATTTTTTAATGATCACCATTCTAACTGGCGTGAGATGGTATCTCAATGTAGTTTTGATTTGCATTTCTCTGATGACCAGTGATGATGAGCATTTTTTAATATGTTTGTTGGCCTCATGCATGTCTTCTTTTGTAAAGTATCTGTTCATATCCTTTGCCCACTTTTGAATGGGCTTGTTTTTTTCTTGTAAATCTGTTTTAGTTCCTTGTAAATTCTGGATATCAGCCCTTTATCAGATGGGTAAACTGCAAAATTATTTTTTCCAATTCTGTTGGTTGTCGATTCACTCTAATGACTATTCTTTTGCTGTGCAGAAGCTGTGGAGTTTGATTAGGTCCATTTGTCTATTTTGGCTTTTGTTGTCAATGCTTTTGGTGTTTTGGTTATGAAGTCCTTGCCTACGCCTATGTCCTTAATGGTTTTGCCTACATTTTCCTCTAGGATTTTTGTGGTGTTAGGTCTTATGTTTACATCTTTAATCCATCTGGAGTTAGTTTTAGTGTAAGGTGTCAGGAAGGGGTCCAGTTTCTGCTTTCTGCACATGGCTAGCCAGTTTTCCCAACACCATTTATTAAACAGGGAATCCTTTCCCCATCGCTTGTTTTTGTCTGGTTTGTCAAAAATCAGATGGTTGTAGATACGTTGTGTTGCCTCTGAGACCTCTGTTCTGTTCCATTGGTCTATATCTCTGTTTTGGTACCACTACCATGCTGTTTTGATTACTGTAGCCTAGTAGTATAGTTTGAAGTCCAGTAGTGTGATACTACCATGCTGTTTTGATTACTGTAGCCTAGTAGTATAGTTTGAAGTCCAGTAGTGTGATACCTCCTGCTTTGTTCTTTTTACTTAGAATTGACCTGGCTATGCGGGCTCTCTTTTGGTTCCATATGAAGTTTAAGGTGGTTTTTTCCAGTTCTGTGAAGAAGGTCATTGGTAGCTTGAAAGGGATAGCATTGAATCTGTAAATTACTTTGGGTGGTATGGCCATTTTCACAATATTGATTCTTTCTAACCATGAACATGGAATGTTTCTCCATCTGTTTGTGTCCTCTCTTATTTTGTTGAGCAGTGGCTTGTAGTTCTCCTTGAAAAGGTCCTTTACATTCCTTGTTAGTTGTATTCCTAGGTATTTTATTCTCTTTGTGGCAATTGTGAATGGAAGTTCGTTCTTGATTTGGCTCTCTTTAAGTCTGTTATTGATGTATAGGAATGCATGTGATTTTTGTACATTGATTTTGTATCCTGAGACTTTGCTGAACTTGCTTATCAGTTTCAGGAGCTTTTGCGCTGAGACGATGGGGTCTTCTAGATATACAATCATGTCGTCTGCAACTGGAGACAATTTGACTTCCTCCTTTCCTATTTGAATGCCCTTTATTTCTTTTACTTGCCTTGATAGCCCTGGCTAGAACTTCTAGCACTATATTGAATAGGAGCGGTGAGAGAGGGCATCCTTGTCTAGTGCCACATTTCAAGGGGAATGCTTCCAGTTTTTGCCCATTCAGTATGATATTGGCTGTTGGTTTGTCCTAAATAGCTTTTATTACTTTGAGATACGTTCCGTCAATACTTAGCTCTTTGAGGGTTTTTAGCATAAAGGGCTGTTGAATTTTGTCAAAAGCCTTCTCTGCATCCATTGAGATAATCATATGGTTTTTGTCTTTGTTTCTGTTTATGTGATGAATTACGTTTATAGACTTGCATATGTTGAACCAGCCTTGCATCCCCGGGATGAAGCCTACTTGATCATGGTGGATAAGCTTTTTGATGTGCTGTTGCAATCAGCTTGTCAGTATTTTATTGAAGATTTTTGCATCTATGTTCATCATGGATATTGGCCTGAAGTTTTCTTTTCTTGTTGAGCCTCTGCCAGGTTTTGGAATCAGGATGATGTTGGTCTCATAAAATGACTTGGCAAGAATTCCCTCTTTTTGTATTGTTTGGAATAGTTTCAGAAGGAATGGTACCAGCTCCACTTTGTAAGTCTGGTAGAATTCGGCTGTGAACCCATCTGGACCTGGGCTTTTTTTGGGTGGTAAGCTCTTAATTGCTGCCTCAACTTCAGACCTTGTTATGGGTCTGTTCAGGGTTTCGGCTTCTTCCTGGTTTAGGCTTGGGAGGAGGCAAGTGTCCACGAATTTAACCATTTCTTCCAGGTTTACTAGTTTATGTGCATAGAGTTGTTTGCAATAATCTCTGATGATGGTTTGAATTTCTGTGGAATCTGTGATGATATCCCCTTTATCATTTTTTATTGCATCAATTTGGTTACTCTCTCTTTTTTTTTTTAATTAATCTGGCTAGTGGTCTATTTTGTTGATCTTTTCAAAAAACCAGCTCCAAGATTTATTGATTTTTTGAAGGGTTTTTTTGTGTCTCTATCTCTTTCAGTTCTGCTCTGATTTTAGCTATTTCTTGTCTTCCGGTAGACTTTGAATTTTTTTGATCTTGCTCCTCTAGCTCTTTCAGTTTTGATGATAGGGTGTCAATTTTTGATCTCTCCTTGCTTCTCATGTGGGCACTTATTGCTATATATTTTCCTCTAGAGACCGCTTTAAATGTGTCCCAGAGATTCTGGTATGTTGTATCTTCATTCTTGTTGGTTTTGAAGAACATCTTTATTTCTGTCTTCATTTCATTGTTTATCCAGTCAACATTCAAGAGCAAGTTGTTCAGTTTTCATCAAGCTGTGTGGTTCTGGGTTAGTTTTTGAATTCTGAGTTCTAACTTGATTGCACTGTGGTCTGAGAGACTGTTTGTTATGATTTCCATTCTTTTGCATTTTCTGAGGAGTGATTTACTCCCAATTATGTGGTCAATTTTAGAGTAGGTGTGATGTGGTGCTGAGAAGAATGTATATTCTGTGGATCTGGGGTGGAGGGTTCTGTAAATGTCTATTAGTTTTGCTTGGTCCGGGTCTGAGTTCAAGTTCTGGATATCCTTGTTCATTTTCTGTCTGGTTGATCTGTCTAATATTGACAATGGGTTGTTAAAGTCTCCCACTCTAATTGTGTGGGAGTCTAAGTCTCTTTGTAAGTCATTAAGAACTTGCCTTATGTATCTGGGTGCTCCTGTATTGGGTGCGTATATATTTAGGATCGTTAGCTCTTCTTGTTGCATTGATCCTTTTACCATTAGGTAATGTCCTTCTTTGTCTCTTTTGATCTTTGTTGCTTTAAAGTCTAATTTATCAGAGGTGAGAATTACAACTCCTGGTTTTTTTTTCTTTTGCTCTCCATTTGCTTGGTAAATCTTCCTCCATCCCATTATTTTGAGCCTTTTTGTATCCTTGCATGTGAGATGGGTTTCCTGGATACAGCACACTGATGGGTTTTGGCTTTTCATCCAATTTGCCAGTCTGTGTCTTTTGATTGGGGCATTTAGTCCATTTACATTTAGGGTTAATATTGTTATGTGTGAATTTGATACTGCCATTTTGGTGCTAGCTGGTTGTTTTGCCCATTAGTTAATGCAGATTCTTCATTGTGTTGATTCTCTTTACCATTTGGCATGTTATTGGAGTGGCTGGTACTGGTTGTTACTTTATATGTGTAGAGCCTCTTTCAGGAGCTTTTGTAAAGCTGGCCTGGTGGTGACGAAATCTCTGAGTACTTGCATGTTCCCAAAGGATTTTATTTTTCCTTCACTTATGAAGCTTAGTTTGGCTGGATAGGAGATTCTGGGTTGAAAGTTCTTTTCTTTAAGGGTGTTGAATATTGGCCCCCACTCTCTTCTGGCTTGTAGGGTTTCTGCTGAGAGATCTGCTGTGAGTCTGATGGGCTTCCCTTTGTGGGTAACCTGACCTTTCTCTCTGGCTGCCCTTAGTATTTTCTCCTTCATTTCAACCCTGGTGAATCTGACGATTACGTGCCTTGGGGTTGTTCTTGACGAATACCTTTGTGGAGTTCTCGGTATTTCCTGGACTTCAATATTTGCCTGCCTTGCTAGTTTGGGGAAGTTTTCCTGGATAATATCCTGAAGATATTTTCCAGCTTGGATTCATTCTCTTCGTCGCATTCAGGTACACCTATCAAATGTAGATTAGGTCTTCTCACATAGTCCCACATTTCTTGGAGGCCTTGTTCATTCCTTTTTACTTTTTTCTCTCTATTCTTGCTTTCCCGTTTTATTTCATTGAGTTGATCTTCAACCTCTAATATCCTTTATTCTGCTTGGTCACTCGGCTGTTGATACTTGTGCATGCTTCACAAAGTTCTCGTGTTGCATTTTTCAGCTCCATCAATTCACTTATATTCCTTTCTATTTTGTCCATTCTCGTTAGCATTTAGTCAAATCTTTTTTCAAGGTTCTTAGTTTCTTTGCATTGGGTTAGAACATGTTCTTTTAGCTCACAGAAGTTTCTTACTACCCACCTTCTGAAGCCTGATTCTGTCATTTCATCACACTCGTTCTCCATCCAACCTTGTTCCCTTGCTGGTGAGGAGTTGTGATCCCTTGTAGGAGGAGAGGGTGTTCTGGTTTCAGGTGTTTTCATCCTTTTTGCGCTGGTTTCTTCCCATCTTCATGGATTTATATCCACCTGTCGTCTTTGTAGTTGCTGGCTTTCAGATTGGGTCTCTGAGTGGACGTTCTGTTTGTTGATGATGAGGTTATTTCTGTTTCTTGGTTTTCCTTCTGACAGTCTGGCCCCTCTTCTGTAAGTCTGCTGAAGTCCACTCCAGGCCCTGCTTGCCTGGGGATCACCTGCAGCAGCTGCAGAACAGTAAGGGTTGTTACCAGTTTTCTTCTTCTGCTATCTTGTCCCAGAAGGATACCTACCAAGTGTCAGTCTGGTCTCCCTTTATGAGGTGACTCTTTGGATATACGGGGGTCACGGAGCTGCTTAATGAGACAGTCTGTCCTTTATATGAGCTCAAGTGCTGAGTTGTGAGCTCCGTTTTTCATTCAGGGCTGCTGGGCAGGTACATTTAGGTCTGCTGCAGCAGAACACCTAAACACCTTTTTTTTTTTCCCCTGGTGCTATGTCCCAGGGAGTTAGGGCTTTATGAGTTTCCATTATGCTGCTGCTTTCTTTTTTTTCCTTCAGAGCTGCCCTGCCCAGCAAGGAGGCAGCCTAGTCACTGTCTGCCTGTAGAGGCTTTGCTGAGCTGCTGTGGTCTCCGCCCATCTGCCAAGTGAACTTCCCTACAGTTCTGTTTATATGTGTGTAGTTAGCACTGCCTCAGCGATGGTGGCCTGCCTCTGTTAAGGCGGAGTCTCTCTGTAGTGGCAGGTTGCCTTGGCAACGGCTGGCTGCCTCAGCAATGGCGGGTTGCCTTGGCAACGGCAGGCTGCCTCAGCATTGGCTGACTACCTCTGTAGTTGTGGGCTGCCTCAATAATGGCAGAAGTCCCTCACCCACAGAGCTGGACCATCCTGGGTTCAGCTGCACTTGCTGTGAAACTCTCAATCCAGAGAGTTTCTGACTGCTGTTCTTTTGTGGGGGTGCGACCAGCCAAGCCTGATCACCTGGCTCCCTGCCTCAGATCGCTTTTTTTATTTTTGAGTTGGTGTTCCAGTCACCTGTTGAAGAGGTGCCGGGTTCTGTGTGTTTTCCCCTGCATGCGGTGACTCACTGCGCTGGCTTAAACAGCAGCACTGAGATTCGTGGTGCTTTTTTTTTGCCCTGGAATCTACTGTCCTGGTTCCCTGTTCAGTCCCCTTTTTAAACAGATGAATGGGTGACTTCCCGTGGCTCCAATCGCCAGCCAAAAGGGCCCCCAGACCAGTGTATTTTGTATGGAGAACCACTACGCCAAGGCACTAACAAAGCAGCCGTGCAGGGCAAAACAGCGGTGCTGGCCAAAACAGCCATGCTGGAGACCCATGGAGCTCCTCTGCCTGGGAATTTCCTAGTCTGTGAGCAATAAAAATGTGGCGTCCACTCACCCTCTGCACTTTCACTGGGAGCTGCAATCCTGAGCTGTTCCTAAATGGCCATCTTGGATCCCCCCACAACTGATTATCTTAAATAACTCACACACCAGGTAATGTCAGGTGGTGTTATAAAAGACTGTAGATAGTTCAACAAGCAAGGGGTGGATTTCCCATTCCTTTCCCTTGCCATAGAAAACTATGTTGTAGATTTAACAAAATATTTTGAGGGACCTCACATAACTGAAATTGCTATGACCCTGACAGAACTTGAAACTAACTAGTATTTGCCTATTTATTATGCATATAGTTTTTCATTCATAACTTGGAAATGTGTCTCAGAAAATATTCAATATTTACAATGCATGATTTTAATTTGTCATCTTGTGCTTAATTTTCCTATTAGTTAGAATCATTAGATGTACTGTTATAGAGACTGAACATGTATTAAATAATAAAGTTAAACCTAAAAGTACTTTTAAAGAAAACACAATAGAAAGCAATTGGTTAAGAACAAAAGAAAAGAGAAACAAAAGTGTTATTACAGGAAAGGCATACAAACTAATTGCTTTAAGGAAAACGGTGGGTCAACCTTTTCTGTAAAATATTAAAAAATGGCATACAGAGAAGGCACTTCAAGGACGGGAAGCTCCAATACCTGTGCATCTGCTCAAAGTGTGATGAGAGCCAATCGTCTGATATGTTATTGATGTGCCTCACTGACGATTGTATCATCCAGAAAGTAAAGAAAGCAATGAGCAAAATGACGTCTCAGGACTTAATTCCAGCCAAGAAGAAGGAACTGGAAGATGAGATGGGTATACCAAGAAAACTTGGAGAAAAGAACCATGACATATTGAAGTGCCTAATCACAGAGGGGAGAGATGAAGACTGTGAATAGACATGAAAATGATTTTCAAAAGCATAAAAGATGGAAGAAAGTAACAAAAAGAACGAAACAAAGAAAACCAAAGGAAAAATATATGTGACCTAATTGGCATAAATTCTAAAATAGAAAACGACTTCACAAGAAAGAGAAACTCTACTTAAAAATACAACTAGGCATCCTTAAATTATTTCAAAAATAAACCAAGAGGGTATGAAATGATCCTAACAGGGCAGGTTGCACATAGAGTTCTCTCTAATGAACTCAGATTTGAGGCCTTAGAATGACTTGCAGGGCATCTGGGAACAGCTGCTGTTCATCTCTCCAGTTCCATTCACACCACCACCCTGCTTCACTGATCTAGCCCCAAAACCCATCCTTTAGCTTCTGAAAGTCTTGCCTATTCCTTTTGTAGGTCTTGTCTATATTGTTCCCCAGTCTGGGATCACGAGCACTCAATCCCCTTCTATCTCCTACTTCACCCAGTGAATTTCTGTGCCTCATTCAGATCTCAACCCAAATGTTAATTTCCTGTAACAGCCTGTATAAGATCCTCTGTTACGCATTCTTCCAACACCCTCCAATGTATTTGCATATCATACATACATTTTTGTAGCACTTGTACCAACTTGTTATAACATACACAAAGACTTCGTTGATGAACACCTGTCTCCCATGGTGGAATAAAAGCTTCTTGAGGGAAAATGCAATGCCTGTTTTGCTCATCATAATCTGTACAGTGTTCAGAATAGGTCTTAACACATAATAGACTTACAAGAAGTATTTTTGGTTGTTCTAGCATTCACAATGACTGAATACTGCATATGGAAGGAGGGGAATTTGGCAAGGATGTGCATGCAAAAAGGAGATAAAATGGTTAGAGTGAATTTTTGGAAGGCTAAAGGTCAGAAAAAGCTGATGCTTGCAAAACATGGGAAATACCCAAAATAGAGCTTTTACACTAACTAGTTTTAAATGGCTTGCCATTCCTCCTATCTGCTTCAACAATAACCATCATGTTAATTCCTGAGAAGTCCTGTGACATTCACTCTTTTAAGTCAGACCACAGGGCAATTTAATTAAAGTCTGAATTGAATCTGACAGCTAAGAGGTTTAGTCTAATGGCCTAATGCTGGAGCAAAGTTAATATTTTCAATCATGTTTACTACATGTTTTCCAAGATAAAGTTTTTCTAGGCTACTGAATTTTACAGAAATAAGGAAGAATCAGCTGAAAAATATCTATATCTTAAGAAACTTTATGTTCTCCATTAAAATACAGTTTTTCTCAGGCAAGAAGAAAAGTAATTGTGAGAGAAGTGGTGATTATGGGCTATCTATGAATCTACATAAATTCTGGTTCTCTTTTGGAGAAATTATATTTGCTAACATTGCTATCAGATACTACAATTCTGGAAGAAATGACAAGGCTCATTGGTTAATGAATTAACCAATATATAATGGTTAAAAGTATTTTTATTTCTATTTCTATATCTATTACAGTAAAATTAGCACTGGGCATCATAAGTAAGACCAGTCAAGGGCATTTCAGGCCATCTGCCTTCAGCTCCTCAAGCAATCTCTTAGATTTAATTCATATGCAAGCTAACCTGAAAACTGCAAAGTTTAAAATCATTCACTCAGTTGGTCAAAACTGATGCAGCAATTGGATAAAAACAATTAGAGAAGAAACAATTGAATAAGTTCACTTACAACTTCCAAAATACAAGGTTGCTGTTGGAATTTAGAAGGGAATTTTTAAAATGTGTTCCTTCTCAAAATAGTGTTTGCATAGAGCCTCAACGTGTTTATCACTGAGTGGATCCTCAAAGCCTCCAATGAATTATTTTACACAAATTGAATTCCCCTTTGTTAATAGTAAAATTAAAAACAGAGAGAGATTTGTAGAACTATGAGCAGTAGGTATAAAATTCAAGGCAAGTTACTTAACTTCTCTGGTTTGCAATTTTTAATCAGTAAATTATGTACCCAAAACAGATTTATTATGATGATTAAAAATAAAAACACATAAAACCATTAGCCACAGTGTCAAGCAACTAATAGCTGTTCAGTTAGTATTACACTGCATTATGTTTGAAAAAGTTAAATATGCAATTTAAAAAGGAGAGTTTTGACTTCAAAAACATTAAAAATAGATGTACAAGTATCATTTTAACAAGTTTAATAATCCTGGGGTACAGAGAATCATGTAGAATCACGATTCAAATCAAAACCATGAAAGATATGCATATGATTGGAAGTTTAAATAATATATCTGAGACAGAGGTTATCTCACCACTTGTGAATCTGAATGGGAAAGGAACAGTAGGAAATGTGCACCTGGGTCAAAAATGCAAGAAGCAAGCAGTGACCCATCACTTCAATTGACATTGCTATAATAGTCAACATAATTTTCACTATTAAAGTCAACTTATAGTATTTCACATGTGGTTTACTGAAATATTTTATGTTTCAGAGTGGTTGCAATGGTCCTGAGTTTACCTTTGGAAATATGTATCCCCGGCGATTTGCTCTTGTTTCCAGTGTCCCATTTTTCATGTCTAACTCTGGCTCTCAGGCTCTTTTCTAATTTTTCTCACTTTATCATGGATGGAACAAATGAACGTCCGTTGGATGATGGCTTTATGGCATCTCACTATCCTTAACTTTCTCACCAGGTTTCACAGCAATCTACATATTTAATGAAGTGTTAAATATGCAATTCATATTTTGTTTCCTTAATGATAAAATGTATTTTTCCCCCTTAATTCTTTCCACAGAATACATCAGGGTAGCAATTCCATTAATCATCATAGTGTTACTTCAATGTTCTTCTAAATTTTCCTCAGTAATCCCTGCCCTGGAGTAACACTTGCCCCAAACAAACATCTATTAATTTAAGTATAATTTTTCTTTTAACATTCTAACTGTAAAACATATTTTCTAATAGCATTCTTCTCCTACCCAACCAAGAAAGAAAAATTAGTGCTGATTAGAAACTCAGATTCCAATTTTAACATGTACAGATGTGGACTTAAAACAAGTGTATAATTATCAAATAGCATTTTAAATAATTTAGCAGTAAGATATATCATAGCTTGTAGTTTTATTCTATAATAACATTCCAACATTCATTATTCATTATCATTACCGTGCTTATTAGCAGAGTAATTTTAACCCTGATTTTTTTTTGTAAATTTAAATAGTTTTGTTCGGCATAAAGGTAAGCAGAACATAAAGTTAAATTGCATTATATAATCTTCTCATTAGCAAACATATAGCTTCTGGTTATTAAGTAAGAATAACCAAAATATTATAGCTGCATTCTTTACAGAATACATCAGGGTAGCATTCTTAAAGAATGCAGCTATAATATTTTATTCAACTGAAGATTGTCTTACCAACTTACAAAATATCTAATATATGAAGAAAAAACCTACACCAAATAAAAATAACATTCTCTTTAAGATTATATTTTAAATTTAAAATGCCTTTTACTTCCATAAATACTTGTTTTTATTCTATACTAATCGAAGGAAATTGACTATATTTTATACAAATATCTTCCCCACATAATACATACATGACTAACAAACCATGAAGTTTCAGATACAATATTTTCTAATTTGAGAATTTACAGTAACATTGCAATAAACTAGTAACATAAAATGTATTGATATTTATGTATAGATACTTCTAGAAATTGAAGAATATAGTGATTGTTGAAATGCAGCTGGATGTATACCATGATATGCGCACTGTTTATATTTCTGACAAAACTCAATAAAAAATTTCAGGATAGTGAGGCTATAACTTCAATATAATTTTTCTAGGACAATGTTGAATTATCAGCTGTTTTTACTGAACATCAGATGATTAAATTTCTATATTTTGGGGGCATAATTTGCATATTCCTTTTTCTTAATCACATCCTATCCAAGATATGTAGAATTAAGAGGCCAGAGAGAGTCAGTAAGAAAACTATCCACAACATGTAAAGAGATAAAAATACTATCTAAGCAGCACCAACAATGGTAATACAGCCCTAATGTTCAATTGCCTAAGAGGTGACTGGAAACTACAACAATGTGCTGACTGTGACAATAATGATACTAAGACAAGGACAACAGAATAGATTAATGACAACGAAGATGGAAATGTAAAATTCTCCACAGAACCACATTTGTAGACTTAGAACCCACACATTAAAATATTTTTATTACATCCCTTTCCATATCTGAGTCAACTTACAACTAGAACTATTTCAGAATGCTTTAATAAGAAAGAATCTGCCAGTTAAAATTTGTGCTGCTTGTGGTCTGCTGATGTTTCTAATTTCTGCAGGAGTGGCTCTGATCTCATTTTCAGTCTCTAGTTTTCCTAAGCAGACAAAGTCTAATATGTGAGGATGGAAAGCTTGGTCAGCCTCATTCTACCTGCTGGTGAGAGAGTTGGGCCAGGAACACATCCTGAGGGAAGCTAAGTGTACAGAAATGATATTTTCAGGGAAGTAGAGTGGTGAGAGGTGAGATAAATACTTGAAAAGAGAACAAAGATGATAAAATAAGGACAAGACCAAAACATTTGATTTACTAGACTTAGAGCAGAGAAGAAGGATGCATACCAATGAAAGTAAGTTTCCAGAAGCATCTCTTGACTCGCCATAGTTTTATTGAGTGGACATGCATTGATCTCTGACTTTGTACAAAGCTTTGTGATACCTCAGGGGTCACAGCATACATGCACCACAGTATCTTCTTCAAGATGCTAGAAATCATACACTGGAATAAGCCCTTACTTCTAACAGGTGGGAGCACAGAGGCTCCCACTATTAGAAGATTCTGCCTTGTTGGGTTTGGGAAAGTATTTATGGCAGATTTAATGTTAAAATAAGACTTAAAACTTAAGTTGAATTTCACCTGATAGAGAAAGAGAGAAGGAAAAAAATTAAAATAGCATTCTACCTTGTAGGTGCATTAGCACTGCAAATTTATAAATTGGTAAGAGGCAATAAAATGCCTCCCAACAGGGCTTGGAGTCAGACCTAAGTCCTAATTTGAACTGTTAATATCAGTCATGTTTTTGCCTCTATAAGCAGGAATAATAACACATATTTTACGTAACTGTTGTGGGAATTCAATGTAATAATATATTTAAAGTGTTTAGCACATTGCCTGTCCTACATAAAGGACTTAATGTATATTGTCCCCATTTACACAGGCACCATAATCTTTTAGTAAATTCAACAAAGACTATGATGATTATATGCTCAGAATTAGTAATTCCACTTCTGGAAATCTTCCCAAAGGAATGAATATAAATGTTGGAAATTTAACAATACACACAAGGGTGATCATCAGTGAAACAAGTGAAAGCAATCTAAATGTCTAAAATGTGGAAAAAGCCAAGAATGGCAAGGAATAATCACTCCAATGAGGTTTCTTCATTCATGACACCTAAAATTTGTTATAAAAGTACATTTTATTATATAGAAAACACTATGATTTAGTGTTATATGACAAAGGTAATAGTTAAAATATATATTACAATTACAGTACAGATAATCTAAAAGTATACATAGGACATGGTTTGGAAGAAAATATTGCCTATAAGACCCGGTTTAGAAAAAAGTAATAATAATCATGTTACTGCAATGATATTATTGGAGGCCTTTTTTTTGCTTGATTAAAAATAAGGTCTATAATATGGTTCTACTACATTTCTAATAAATGCAAATGAAGCATTGGGAATGTGCTGATTTGTGTGTTATCAACTTCCCATCAACCGAGATGTTTATGATGATGTTGGATGACCCTTGTCAGTGATGCTGTGATGTAGGGGCTGGTACAGATGACCTGCAGACCAAATCCATCTGGCTGCCTATTTTGTGTGACCCATGAGACAGGAAGAATGTTTACATTTTTAAATGAATGTGGAAAAATCAAAAGAAGAGTAGTTCACAACAGGTGACAAGTATATGAAATTCAAATTTTCAGTGTCTATACATAATGTTTTATTGGAACATAACCATGACTATTTACTTGTCTGATTTCTATGGCTGCATTTTCCTGAAAACTATAGAGTCCAGGAGTTGCAACAGAAATGATGTGGCCTGCAAAGCCTGAAATATTTACTTTCTGGTCTTTACAGAAAAAGATTGCTGACCTCTGCTGTAGAGGAATTCTTTAATTGAAAAGTGGTTAAATTAGAATGCCCTTAATTCAATCTTTAAAACATTTCTTTAAGCCCAAAGGTTCTATTATTCTCTAATAGTTGTCTGCATATAAGCAGCAAGTGGAAAATCATTGGTTTTGAAACAGCAATATAAATCAGAGAACTAAAGATCTCCAAACATTCAGCAACAAAATGATTGGAAACAAAAGGCTCAGAGAATATGACAAAAGAAAGGGCGGAGGATGAGTAGTAAAATTTGATCTGGATTCTGAAGCTTCCTCCTGTCCTATTCTAGGCTTTAATCCTCAAAGGAGCTTAGAAAAGGCAGTTTTAGTTTGAACCAAGTGAAACTTGCTGCTTCTGTAGGTCAAAAACCATCAAATATTGGAAATTTCATACAGAGCAAGTAAACTTTCATACAGTGCAACATTATGAAGGTAATATTGACAAATGCAATCCAGCCAAAGCAACTCCCAAATCAGAAATGGATTAAATTAACTCTCATAAGCAAATTTTAGTGAAAGTTGGATGCTTTCAACTTAAAATGCTTTAAATGCTTAGTATTCCCAAGCTTAGTTCAGGCATTTTCTTTTGACATTTGAGGCTTATTTATGCATTTTACTGGATTTTCATTGATTATAACTTTCCATCTAAAAAATAGTTCAATGTGAATTTGGTTATTTGAAAGTTCATTTGATGGGCTGGTGGAAAAACTAAACTATTTTGGTCACAAGAGAAAATAAATTTATTTTACTTTTTCAAAACTAACTTAATATGGAAGATCTGCCCTTTAGTCTAGACGTAGGAATTAGGGAAATGGGGGAGATAAATGCGTACTGTTTTTTAAAAGGTTAGCAGTATATATTATAAATCAAGAAAAGGTGAGAAATATTGAATTGAACTTGAAGGGAAGCTTTAGAAAGATTATTTTTTTGCAAAGAATGAAGCAGAAGAAGCATATGATTTTGAACTGGATTTAAAGCAACCTCCTTTGCTGCACATCATATTTAATAATTCCTGATCTGAAACCCAGGAGTACTTTCATGTTTATTTGAAAGATTCAATAATGAATAGCTGGTACTGAGCAACACATCAAAAAAAGATGCACCTACCCTAGTTAAGACAGAGGTAACTTTGCAAAAATCAGGAAAACAAAAGCATGTAACTAGAGTTGAAGCCATTCTACTGAAGCAGGAAAACAGGGTCTGGAGACAGGGAACATAAGACTGACTCACTTTTCAGCTATGACAGGAAATATCCTCTCCATAGGGTACAGGTGAAGTAAATGACTTTTTAACTTTACTTCATCCTTTCCATTTACATAAGGAGTACCCCAAGTAACCAACAGAAACCTCTAGGGGATATTTAAACTCCCAAAAATTCTGTAACGGGACCTTTTGAGCTCCTGTGCTCAGGCCCACTCCCACACAGTGGAATGTACTTTCATTTTCGGTAAATCACTTCATCCCTTCCTTGTTTGTGCATTTTATCCAATTCTTTGCACAAGAGGCCAAGAACCTGCACACCCTCCACCATTAACACCATGTGTTGCAAATTGGGCTCCATTGTGAAGTTTTACTAAGCAACAGGCCAGCAAAATAGAACATTGTGTGTCATGTTCCTTGAACCCACTATGAGGATTTGACAGACCCATACATTTATCTCATCTACTTTGAACCATTTCCCATAGCACTCCCCCAACCTCGCTCCCCCTCCCTGGGTAAGGATTTGTCCCTGGTCCATTGTATATATTCCTGAGATTATTGGTTAAAAAATCATAGTTACCACAGAATACGGTATAGTAAGAAAAATATTTTTCTTAAAGAAAATTTTTAACTTTCTTATTAAAACATCTAATAATTATCTTTTAGCAAATACAAAATAAATTTTGTTTCAATTTCAAATTGAATTTACTTTTAATGCCAAAGAACTAAATGTACATATTAAATGAATGAGTATCCTAATAGAGATTTTTATCAACAAAGAATGCCTCTTATGTTTATGTACAGAAGAGTTAAACTCTTTTGTACCTCAAATGTTACCTTCATCTTGAAAATGCAACCACCACTGTGCTTGAATTTTTCACAACTATTGGTCGAATTATATCACTGGGATTTGAGAATGAAATCTGAGTGAAATTGGATGGTCCAGTTTTGAAATAGAATTTAGAAAGCTATCTTCTAGTCATTTCATTAAATTAAGCAACTATTAGTTTCTATGCTACCCTGCCCCCACCTCTATCTGTCAACCATACACACAAACACACACGCACACCAGCTTGAATATGCTAGGTAAAACATGCAAAACTAATTTTGAAAAATGTCACAGATACCCAAGTCCACATAAAAATATATTAGATATCATCATGGAAATGTCTTCTAATTTTATTTTATGACTATTTCTTGTTATGCAAATTCTCTCTTTGTTAAGAAAGGTTTTACTTCATCTTGCACACCTCAGAAAACCATCACTGGTACACAACTAGTGAACTACTGTGCCGTGTAACAAATTACCACCGATAATTCGTGAGTGTGATTTTTTTCCCTTTCCTCTTTGAAAGTTGATTTTCTCCAAATCACTGGTTAGCTAACAAATACTAAGTATTTTTTTTTAAAGAGAAAAACCTGAAATTTTCCCTTCTTGAAGTAAGGGAAAACCTTAAGAATTCATTTCAAACAGGAGCTTAACTTTCAAGGCAGAGAATGCAACGGTTCATGTGTTGGCATTGATGACAGTGGGCCTTTATTTCAACCTTCAAAATAATAATTGTACTTGGACACATTTCTTTCATCAAGTGTATAAAAATTTCTTCATCTGTATTCCATTTGTCGCCAAATAAACGAACTGGCTTATTTTTATAAATTTGTGAATCCAACCATAAATGTAATCAAGGAGCTAGGGCCCACAGAAATCTATAGCCCTGGTCTGGTCTGTTCAAAGTGATTTGAAGTCCTCACTTATTCTATGTAGGAGCAATTCAGTCCTGCCTGGCTGATCTGCATGTAAATAATGCACCACTCTAGTTTGCAAAGAGAATATCTTTTGCTGTTCTTTTTGTGGGCTCATGGGCTTGGGTGTGCACACTACAAAACATGCCTGATTTTTTTTTTAATTGTGGCTTTCACATTTTAAAAATAACAGCATTACAATTGTCTTCTCAATGGCACATCAGATTTTAAAATATGCTGAAGCTAAGGTGAAAGAAAAACACTTTTTGAGTTTGCTTTATACTGAGATATTCTATTACTTTTAATGTGATTTCCCTTAAAATATGCAAGTTCTGATACTCAGGAGAGTGCATTGTGCACTTGGCAGGCTGTCACTTCTCTTTTCAAAGTTAAATATCTTATACAGAAACAAAACCCAACTATTTAAAAATAATTTGCACCTGACATTACTTTTTAAGACATTACTCGGGGGGGGTGTTCATTAAAATGGGTACAATTTAGAAATAAAGCACTGCCACAATTCAATATGAATGCTAACTGGTATTATAAATGACTATTTGGTAGGATGTCATTTACATAAACATGAGTATATTATGCACAAGCTATGATTGCAAAGGGCTATGGGATACCAATTTCCAGAGGGCTATTTGACTTGTCCTTTTTTCTTTAATTAGTAATTTATTATCTAATCCTTGTGTTCATAATTTAAATCTTCTGAACTATAAAGTTCTGCTTGAAATTTAGAGAGAATGAAAGCTTCGAAAAATTCAGAAATTTAGAGCAATAGAGTAAATGTGACTCTAATATAGGAAAGGTATAATCAAAACATCATTGGCAAGGATTAGTTAAGATTACATAATAAAATGACAGAAAGTGAAGCAGCATGGCTCTGAAATTTAGCAGTTAAAAATGAAAGAAAATATGGCTATATAATGAGATTGAGTCAGCTTAACACCTGGGACTTACTATTAGTATGTTAAGACAAGAAATGCATATACTACTTCTAAAAAAAAAAATGCAGGTTTTTGACAAAAATAAAAGCTTTTGCTTCAATAATTCTGAAAGTAATCTACATTCCAAACTTTTCTAATTATGACGCCTATTCATCTGGTATAAGGTCAACTTTTATTTCCATGTAATTAAGGAATAGAATCTATAGTATATGAATTATATCTTAATGAAGCTGTTACAAAAAGCCAAAATAAACAAAAGGAAACAAAAAAACAGAATCTGTTTTCAAAGGAAAAATATCTGAACTAATGAAAATGAATATATACAGGTAAAACTATGAGATTTCCAGAAGGGATATGAATGAGGGTAAATATAAATTTTATAAATTATCATGTCAACCATTAGATCGCTCTAAGTCTCTGACTGTTATTGAAATGGAATTAATAAATTATACCCAACTATATTAAAATAAATCTTATATGTTCTATAGTTTATTTACCAAGTAGCCTTTGAATAAAAGATTTTGATTCACTGAATTTTCATCTGATATAAATATTTTAAAAACAATAAAATATACATCAACTTCTTTAACCATCTCTTTTACATTGTTTTCAAATAAGCATTCATGGATGTGTTATTCAGTGGATTCAGTTTAATTTTTAAAATATACTTTAATGGGATTTTTTGAATCATTGGAGCCCTAGAAACTCATTTAAAAGAAAATCTCTCATGATACTGGCCCTGCATATTATTGATTCTATGAATCAGGCTTAAGCAAGAATCCAAAGGAAAGAGGATGATGTTTTTATGGGATTTTCAAAATGTAAGTCAATATTTTAATTTCAATTTTAAAATTAAGCAACAAGGCTTATAAGTAATAACAATAACATGTACTGCAGTTACACAATTGGATGCTGAAAGCTAAAAAGGTTTCAAGGTAGTACAGAGTAATTTACCATATTCTGTGGCCTTATTCTGTTTCACTGCCCAATAATCTTTTGAGTGTGAGTAACATCCTATTCTACCACAAGAATCCTGCCAATATGGGATCTATGGAGCGAAGTGAAATAGATTTTCTTCCTATCCTTTCAAGGAGGCCCTTTAAGAGTCTAAGAAACATGTCTCAAGCTCCTTACATGCAGCTTATCTGAGGCCAGCTGAAGTCTTATAGCTTATGGATTACTCTCATAAATCCATTACATTATTCATACGCCCATAATTTGATCACTGTATAGCTACCCACACTCAATGCAGCAGCACTGTGCTTGATAATAAAGGTAGACATGGGTTCAAATCCAGAAGCTGCCATTTATCATCTGAGTGAGTAGCAAGTTTCACCACTTTACATTCTATTTATTTGTGTCAAACGTACAATAGAACCTTTCTCATGACAGTGTTGTGAGGATTTTATAGGGCAAAAAGTGAATAAAAAGTACTTAGCAGGTGTATATTCACTTAATTTTCATAGTTATTAATTTTATAAGTATCATATTACTATAAGGAGAGACTGCTATAGGAAAATGCACTATTAATATAAAGGCAAATTTTTTGTCTTCATTCAACATTAGTGGTGTTTTTATGTTCCAAAATACATTAAATTCATTTTTGGTATAACATCTCATATATATAAGACAAGGTTTTACTTATTTAAAAGGATTTTTTTCTTTTTTACTCTTTTACCAGGTGGTAGCTTCTAAATGCATGCCCAGAGTCACTCAATGCAGGTCAAAAGCAATTGTGAAAACAATCTTCAATATCCATTCAGACCACGATGAAATGGGTGTCTTATTCCTCTTTTTTCCCTCTTAACACAACTCTCATTTCCTGGTAGATCAGTGAGACAATGAAGCATTCAAGAGAATTTTCAGCAATTGCCAATCGCAAATTGCAAAACAACTAAAATGTCTAATGTGACTTGTGCTTGGCTGAGTCTCCAATTTCTTATTTCTTTTCAGATTCATTATCCTTACAGGTTCTATTGCATATACAGCTATTCAATTAATTCCAACAAGGTTAGAGTTTCCAGGGAAAATGTACAAAATGGACATATATTCATCCTATCAGCATAAATGCTCAGAATCAAAACTGAGGATCTAAACATCATGAGAGAATTTTTTATCTTTTCCTCTTTTAAAGCAATTTAAACAAGTCTTTGTATTGTTGAAAGGCAGACTGATAACTTAAAATTGTAAATATCGTTGTTTATGAAGAAAGCAAGGATATCAGAGTGGACATTTTTCTCAGTTGCTGTAACTATCAAGGAGGAAAGAGAATTCAAATCCAAAGTTGGTGGTCTCTTAAGACTTATACTTCTCTGCTGGATTTAGAACGTACTCTTTTTTTTAGGGCCGGGGGCGGGGGAAAGAGAGAAAAAAAGAAAGAAAGAAAGAGAAGATCTTACCCTTAAAACCTAGAACAAAGTGGCAAAAACCCTGTTGTGTTTTCTTGGTTGGGTTTGGAAGTTCTTAAAAGTTTAAACCTTGCTGATTGCTAAATTATCTGATTTTGTTTAACCTCCAATCTTTCATTTCTTTTCTTTCCCTTTTTTGTTTTTTAGAGAGGGAGTCTCACTCTGCCACCCAGGTTGGAGTGCAGTAGCATGATCTCAGCTCACTGCAACCTCTACCTGCCAGGTTCCAGCCATTCTCCTGCCTCAGCTTCCCAAGCAGCTGGGATTACAGGTGCACACCACCATGCCCAGCAAATTTTTTGTATTTTTAATAGAGATGGGGTTTTGCCACGTTGGCCAGGCTTATCTCGCACTCCTGACCTCGTGAACCTCCCACCTCAGGCTCCCAAAGTTCTGAGATTACAGGCGTGAGCCACCATGCCCGGCAACCTCCAGTCTACTTCTAAGATAAAGAACAGTCATTTAATACACCCACATAACACAGAGAAGAGAGAAAACACCAACTACAGGCTTTGCATATCTTTCAAAACATTTAATTATTAAGGATACTAATCTGACAATTAATGAAGAAGCTGTGTTAATGCAGCTGAAAATTTGGGGAGCAACAAATCATCTCATTTTATCCCAGAATTACTTTTTAGTCATTTAAATATTATGTTTCTAACTCAGGGATAGTGAGGGCAGGTGGTTATCTCTTCTGCATAAGTACAAGTTGGACTTTCTTTGAACAATGATTATAGAAATTAAAGAAAAAATAGCTCAAAATTTTCATTAAAATAATGTTGACTTCTGTGAATTGAGCATGTCTTGTCTAATATGTCAACACTTCCTTTTGTTTTTTTGAGATGGAGTTTCACTCTTGTTGCCCAAGCTTGAGTGCAATAGTGCGATCTTGGCTCACTGCAACCTATGCCTCTGGGATTCAAGTGATTCCCCTGCCTCAGCCTCCTGAGTAGCTAGGATTACAGGCAGATGCCACCACGCTCAGCTAATTTTTTTGTCTTTTTAGGAGAAACGGGGTTTCACCATGTTAGCTAGGCTGGTCTCAAACTCCTGACTTCAGGTAATCTGCCGGCCGAAGCCTCCCAAAGTACTGGGAGTACAGGTGTGAGCCACCATGTCTGGCATATGTCAACACTTTCAATAGTTTACAGTTGAATATGCACTATTTCCCAGGAAAAAAAAATCAGAATTTTCAACGATTTTTTTAGATTCCTACCTAGAAATAAATTAACAAATGCATACACAAATAAAACAAGAATTCTGCTTCCTGTAATGGTAGACTGGAAAATTCAGAACCACCTTTCCATTGAGAACTACTAGAAAAAAAAAGAAAAGACAACATTTAAAAACAAGTTTTTAAAGGCACTAGAGAGGAGCAAAAAGGAGTAAAGAATTACTGGGAAATAAGAAGAAAGTGTTCACTATTACCATTACAACATTGCAATACAGGGTTGCACAACTTTGGCACTATTGGCATTTGGGAACAGAAATTTCTTGTTGTGGGGCTGTCCTGAGTTTTGTGAATGTTCATTAGCATCTCTGGCCTCTACTTACTAGATATCAGGAGTGCTTTCTCAGTTAATGATAGTCAAAAATGTCTTCACATTACCAAATCTTCCCAGGGGAGCAAAAATGCCTGGGGTTAAGAACCACTACTCTGCTGGAAGAACCAGCTGAGGAAGGAAGGGAGGGAAGGAGGGAGGGAAAATTCCAAAATAAATCTAATACAAGATTGGCAACGGTTGCACACAGAAAACTATAAAATATTAAAATAAAGAGGATTTAATAACTATTGAAGTTTTAGAACACTTAATTAGTCAAGGTTTCAAAGAATTAGCATACTAGATATTATACGCAGTATTGGAAGATTTAATTATTAAATGTTGAAAAGTATTAAAAATACTATTAAAATGGTACTCTGTCTTTATAAACTGATCAACTGATTCAATACACAAAGAAAACCTCTCAATCTAAAAATAGTTAAGGGATCTGAGTAGGCATTTCACAAAAGATACCCAAATGGTCAATACACAAAACGGTGACTACCCTCCATATCATCAAGGAGGTACATATTAAAGCCACAATGAGATACTATACCTGCCCATAAAATGTCTAAAATTAAAATGACCATGTGTGTAAGAATGCAGAGTAATTGCAATGCTCATAAATACTAAGTGAAAATATAAATTGATATAACCGCATTGGCAACTAGATAGACATTATCTAATGATTTTGGAAATGTGCAGTTCCACACATAGATATACACCAACAGCACAGTATGCTCTTGCTGCATAGGAAAGCCATGTCCAACCATGTTCATTCTAGCATAACAGCCACAAATCAGATACAATCCGAATACCCATCGTTGATAGAATGGATAAGTAAATGATGGCATATGGATACCATGAGAACTCAACAGCAATTCATTGTATTGCTGAACAAACTTCAGCAATACAACATAGATGATGCTCCCAAAATAATGCCCAGCAAAACGGCTAGACACAAAAGAATATACATTGTGTGATTCCATTCATATATAGCTTAAAAACAAGAACAACTAAATTATAGTGTTTCAAGACAGTTACTTGGGAAGTACAACTCTAATGAAAGTTACAAACAAGTTTTTTGGTCTTTCTTTTTAATCTATCAAAGAAATGTGTTTATTTTTAGGTACACATTAAAAATTTATAATATATGATAAACGATAGGATTTTAAAAGTTTAGACTAGAAAATAATTACATTATACTAACAAAATCAACATTCATTATCTATAACTAATTCTTTCACAAAATCTGGTGGTACTAAGTAACTATAGAAGTGTGTGGATACTTTCTTCCTAGCACATATATCACTTAGAAAGAAGTTTCAGTACAATTCAGGACAGTGTCTTCCTTTGGTGTGAAACATAGATAAGCAATTAGGAAGGTCTTGAAGGAATTCCTTTGGGAGCTGGCATGTGTTCCTTGACCCAAAGGAATGAATGGAGTTGCCTCCATTGTTTATGTGTGTGTTTGTGTGTGTGTGTGTGTGTATGTGCACTGTTCTGCATAAGTCTTCTATTTCACAATAGACAAAATATAAAAGAAAACAAACACACAAAAGTCATTGCTATCAACTGAAAGCTTCTAAATTTCTGAAAAATATGTTGAGTTTTATACTTGGATTCAAGTTAATTTATTTTTCTTGGATGCTTTACTCTTCCAGTGATTATCTGTTTGAGGGTATTAAAGGGAAAAACTAAACAGATAAGAAATGAAAGAGAACAGTGAGATAAACAAAAACAAGCAAGGAAAAACAAACAGAAAAAAGATAAAACCCAGAAATAAAACATCATAGAAAACTATGTCTAAGTAAATGTATTTTGAGCTTAAATAAAGCATAGGAAAATCATAGCCCTTACTCTCACCTAGATTATTGTCCTCTAAGCTTAGCTATTATATAATTGTAAACAGGAGGCATTATTTACAACTTTACAGCATCATGAGGCAGAAAGTCTCTCTC
>NW_022437049.1:5938058-5954559 GCF_009761245.1 Sapajus apella | reverse complement strand
TTTTTTTTAATTCCATTTTTTTTTTTTTGGCTCAAAGTTTGAAGCAAAGATTATAAATGTAAGAGAGCATCAAATACAATTCTCTTCTAGAGGATAGTCTTTTAAAGTGTTTCAATTTAGAGTTCACTGTCAAAAAGAAATTCTTTTGAAGGGCCAGCAAAAATGGTCTCAATTTAAGAACATAAAAGATGGTAGAAGGGGAATGGAAGAATATACTTCTATCACAAAAGACATGCAGTAGGTAAAATGACTCTCTGTGGTTATTCTCCAACATGTCTCACTGTTTCCTTCTGTTCTTGGCACGACTTTGATCTTTCCTCAATCTTATACTTTTTTTTTTTTTACATTTAAATTGTCAGAGGCATTTGAGCCACAGTGACTCCATCTTGAATAGGAGCTGGGTAAAAAGAGGCTGAAATCTGCTAGGCTGCATTCCCAGGAGGTTAGGCTTTCTTATCAGGGGATGTTTATGGTTTAGAAAACAGATTAATACTGTTTACCAAACAGATCCAGAATTTAACAGACCCAGGACTGAACTGACTAATGAAATGTCCTGATGTCCCTACATCTTAAGAACAAAAGCTTTGTTATTTTAAGAATAAGTTTCGTTTTTAAAAGATAATGATACAGATTCTTGTGGAAGACAGTAGTTACACAAAGATTAACAATCCTTTGTCAGGAGTCCTTGTAGTAGAGCACATCTCTCCCACGATGTGCTCTGTTACCTTATATTGAAACAAGCATTGTACCTAAGGTGGGCACATTCTTTCTCTTTGGAAACACCCTGCTCTGCCTATGGAATAGTCATTCTTTTATTCCTCTACATTCTTAATAAACTTGCTTTCACTTTACTCTGTGGACTCTTCCTGAATTCTTTCTTGTTCTAAATCTAAGAAACTTCTCTTGGGGTCTAGATCAGGATCCCTTTCCAATAACAAAATCGGGACTTAAAATATGTTGTTAGATCTTCAATTGTTGAACCTTAATTAGAAGTCTCAGAGTGAGTATCTCCTCTTATTACATGTTGACTACCATGTGGTCAAGCCATAATACACACATCCGAGTCAGCACCCACTGAACAGGTTCTTGAGGCGAGAAAAAGTGAATTCCAAACCTGGAGAGAGTAATGTGCCAGAGTTTCAGCTTGCAAGGAAGCACCATCTACACTCTGCCAGTACCAGACAGGCAAATAAATAAATGTGTCCCCAGTGCAAGCAAGAACCAAGCACATGGCAGAAAGCTGGGGACAGGACATTCCACTCTGAATTTGGCAGATGGTAAAATGTGCTAAGAAACTAGCTGTCCTTAGCTAAGCATCTAGTTTAGGCTGTAATGGGAAATAAGATACCTCCTTTGAGTCTTAACCCATCAAGCCCGATTGCCAAAGAGTTCAACAGAAAGAAACAGAAAACAATCTGATCTGTCAAGGATTTTATTAGCTTCCCCTAAGTGATATCTGGGGGACTCTGATATACCCATGAAACTGCCACAGTCAAATAAAATAAAAAATGACAGAGATTGAGTAAAGTCAGGCTAGGGTTTCAAACAGCCTGCCATCTCTGCTTGTCAGACTACTCTCTCATCTTGGGTCACATGGAGGTGTGAAAGAAGGTGAACAGACAAAATGCCTCAGGCATCACTCACAAATATACTAAAGAGGACATTCAAAAGTTGGTCACACTAGAATGATTCTTCCAGGCAGCCATGATGGCAGAAAGTGAGGGTGTGGGACTACAAATTGTCAGAGACTGATAAGAAAATAACCTATTACCTGCAAAATAAATAAAAAAAGCATTCTAGTTCCCAGGCACAGAAAGCACCTTATAAAAATGAAATATGGAGGTGGGAGGGGACAGGAAAGCGTGAAGGAAATCAGGTAACTCAGCTTATAATGTGCACAGCTGGTCCTGGCATTGATGAAGCCAGTGTACGAATAAAATCACATCCTTTCAAAAACAATTTGTTTTCTGCAAATACATATATTTAACTCTTACATTAGATCCTACTTGTGCAGTCTGAAATCTGATTACTTAACAAGATACAAATAAATAAAAATACACACCATTTCCTTATGCTAGGGCACCTTAAAAAACAAGGGCCATGAGAGAAGAAGTTTTTAGATTTGGAGCTAGACACTCTGTGACTAAGATCTTGCTGAGACAGAGAAGCTCAGGAAATAAATGGGCTTGTATCTAAGGGCCCCTGTGGCCCTTGTACATTTTCAGTTGCCTTATACATTCAGTTCAGCCTGCCACTCTCAGAATATTATTCAAGTATCCCAAGAAGATGCCTGGCTTTCTTTATTGATGTAATTGAAACTGCCTGCTAAGGAACTTCTGTGACAAGAAATAACGTCAGAAAGAACATATTTCCTCCATACATAGAAACTTTTAGTCACAGCATCTTCTCACCCTGTTTGTCCAAGATCTCGAAATGTAAGGTTGCCAATTAATCAATGAACACATTTAATTTACAAATCTGCAAATAGTACCATTTTCTATTAAATATAAATAATACCAGTATTAAAATTATGATTGCCAACCCATTAAATGCATGCATGAAAACCAGAATGCATTTACATTCATAGATGGGCATTAACTTTTCTTTCCTGTCTGCTCCTATGTTGTGTATTCATTTTGTGTTAAAGGTGAAATTGAATTTGCATAGGACCTTTCTAGGTGACTGCACAGACAGGGGAGCTAAATTATAAATAATCTACTTCCACATCTTGAGCATCCAGGACCCGAGCAGTGTGATGACTTAACAAGAGGACTGAATCGGAAGTCAGAAGAGAAGGTTCGAGGCCAACCTCTGCAGCTTACTCACTTGTTAATTAATCTGCATTAATTTCCTGGCTGTAGTTTGAACTTTTTTTTCCCCCATTTATTTATTTTATTGCATTTTAGGTTATGGGGTACATGTGAAGAACATGCAAAATTGTTACATAGGTACACACATGGCAGTGTGATTTGCTGCCTTCCTCCCCATCACCTACATCTGGCATCTCTCCCCTTGCTATCTCTCCCCAGCTCCCCACCCCTCATCGTCCCTCCCCTATCTCCCCCAACTGACCGCAGTGTGTAGTGCTCCCCTCCCTGTGTTCTCATTGTTCAACACCTGCCTATGAGTGAGAACATGTGGTGTTTGATCTTCTGCTCTTCTGTCAGTTTGCTGAGAATGATGGTTTCCAGGTTTATCCATGTCCCTACAAAGGACACAAACTCATCGTTTTTGATGGCTGCATAATATTCCATGGTGTATATGTGCCATATTTTCCCTATCCAGTCTATCGTCGATGGGCATTGGGTTGGTTCCAAGTCTTTGCTATTGTAAACAGTGCTGCAATGAACATTCGTGTGCACGTGTCCTTATAGTAGAACGATTTATATTCCTTTGGATATATACCCAATAATGGGATTGCTGGGTCAAATGGAATTTCTATTTCTAGGTCCTTGAGGAATCGCCACACTGTCTTCCACAATGGTTGAACTAATTTACACTCCCACCAACAGTGCAAAAGTGATCCTATTACTCCACATCCTCTCCAGCATCTGTTGTCTCCAGATTTTTTAATGATCGCCATTCTAACTGGTGTGAGATGGTATCTCAATGTAGTTTTGATTTGCATTTCTCTGATGACCAGTGATGATGAGCATTTTTTAATATGTTTGTTGGCCTCATGTATGTCTTCTTTTGTAAAGTATCTGTTCATAGCCTTTGACCACTTATGAATGGGCTTGCTAGTTTTTTTCTTGTAAATCTGTTTTAGTTCTTTGTAAATTCTGGATATCAGCCCCTTGTCAGATGGGTAAACTGCAAAAATTTTTTCCCATTCTGTTGGTTGCTGATTCACTGTAATGACTGTTTCTTTGGCTGTGCAGAAGCTGTGGAGTTTGATTAGGTCCCATTTGTCTATTTTGGCTTTTGTTGTCAATGCTTTTGGTGTTTTGGTCATGAAGTCCTTGCCTACACCTATGTCCTGAATGGTTTTGCCTAGATTTTCTTCTAGGGTTTTTATGGTGTTAGGTCTTATGTTTAAGTCTTTAATCCATCTGGAGTTAGTTTTAGTGTAAGGTGTCAGGAAGGGGTCCAGTTTCTGCTTTCTGCACATGGCTAGCCAGCTTTCCCAACACCATATATTGAACAGGGAATCCTTTCCCCATTGCTTGTTTTTGTCTGGTTTGTCAAAGATCAGATGGTTGTAGAAATGTTGTGTTGCCTCCAAGACCTCTGTTCTGTTCCACTGGTCTATATCTCTGTTTTGGTACCAGTACCATGCTGTTTTGATTACTGTAGCCTTGTAGTATAGTTTGAAGTCCGGTAGTGTGATGCCTCCCGCTTTGTTCTTTTTGCTTAGAATTGACTTGGCTATGCGGGCTCTCTTTTGGTTCCATATGAAGTTTAAGGTGGTTTTTTTCAGTTCTGTGAAGAAGGTCATTGGTAGCTTGATGGGGATAGCATTGAATCTGTAAATTACTTTGGGCAGTATGGCCATTTTCACGATATTGATTCTTCCTAACCATGAATATGGAATGTTTCTCCATCTGTTTGTGTCCTCTCTTATTTCGTTGAGCAGTGGCTTGTAGTTCTCCTTGAAGAGGTCCTTTACGTTCCTTGTTAGTTGTATTCCTAGGTATTTTATTCTCTTTGTGGCAATTGTGAATGGAAGTTCGTTCTTGATTTGGTTCTCTTTAAGTCTGTTATTGGTGTATAGGAATGCATGTGATTTTTGCACATTGATTTTGTATCCTGAGACTTTGCTGAACTTGCTTACCAGTTTCAGGAGATTTGGGGCTGAGACAATGGGGTCTTCTAGATATACAATCATGTCGTCTGAAACTAGAGACAATTTGACTTCCTCCTTTTCTATTTGAATGCCCTTTATTTCTTTTACTTGCCTGATTGCTCTGGCTAGAACTTCTAGTACTATATTGAATAGGAGTGGTGATAGAGGGCATCCTTGTCTGGTGCCACATTTCAGAGGGCATGCTTCCAGTTTTTGCCCATTCAGTATGATATTGGCTGTTGGTTTGTCATAAATAGCTTTTATTATTTTGAAATATATTCTGTCAATACCTAGCTTATTGAGGGTTTTTAGCATAAAGGGCTGTTGAATTTTGTCAAAGGCTTTCTCTGCATCAATTGAGATAATCATGTGGTTTTTGTCTTTGGTTCTGTTTATGTGGTGAATTACATTTATAGACTTGCGTATGTTGAACCAGCCTTGCATCCCTGGGATGAAGCCTACTTGATCATGGTGGATAAGCTTTAAAGATACTCCAAACATAATGAATAAACAGAAATAATGAATAAACACACTCACATGGCTAATCTTTTCCAACTGAGAATATTTGGATTTGAACTGTGGCAGAAGAATTCATTCAGAATCTACTATCTTATTATATTTAGTATTGTTCTAACAATTAGGAAATATCATTTTAAATTAGAAGAAAAATAATCCTAAAAGGAGCAGGCATTTCATAAAGGCACAATACAAGTGTGCCAGGGATAGCTGATTTAGGATTAGATACACAAATATAAATGACAACTATTGGCTTTAAATTTTCATGGCGAGTCATAGCATGTTATTTTAATTATGGATGAACATTTTGGGTTATTTTATAGAATGCACCATAAGTTCCAGCAACTTGGAAGCTGAGGCAAAAGGGATCAGTTGCACCCAGGAGGTCAAGGCTGCACTGAGTCATGATCATGCCACTGAACTCCAGCCTAGGCCTCAAAATAAAATAAAAATACAAATATAAAAGCACCCTGAACAAATACACAACATGCTGCTTTAGTTATTACCCTACGTTCCCATTTCTTTGTGTTCCCCTATTCTTTTGAACCTCCTCAAGTTTCAGCTACCATGCACTGCACAGGGTGTGTACCCCAGCTCCATCTCTCACTGATAGGAGCTGGGCCTGGATTCCTAGTTTATGTTATGATCACGTAATGATGTCAGGTTCTATGATTCTCGAATTTTTGTATATCATGGAATTTCATGTGGTAATATACCTCGGGGCAGCGCTCAATGAGAAATCACTGAATGAATGAATTCTTAAATGAATGGAGAAAATGTATGAATAAATAAATAAATAAGATAATTTGCAAAACTGTGAGCTAACCATCCTTTAGTACCTAACCCTAAGCATTACATATTTTTCAAAATTCTCCTTGAAATTTAATTTTCTCCTTGAGTGGCAAGGATAAAATGAAAGAATCCAGGCAATTGGCAAAATACACAGATAACTTGGGGGCATACTGCAGAAAGGCTATCTTACACATTATGATTTGAAATTCCTAAGGGGGTCTTCATGGTAGCCTTTGGGTGATGTGCTCTGTAATAATCTACTCTAAAGGCCCTAAAGCACACTAAAGAGCCTGAAAACCTAGAAAAGGAAATAGGTTAAAGAGTACAGGAAAGTTATTAGTTAGGTCAGCAGTTAAGGGATTTATCTGGTGCCCATATGCTCATAGCACTGAACAAGCCAGGAAAATAGACATGGTCTGACCTTTAGATTTCACCGCCCCATAATTAACTTTAAAAATCAGCTAAGCAGGCTGTCTGAGGGAGCAATGCTCACTCACTCACAGCAAAACAGCTTGGATATTAGTCTGGAAACACATATACCTTAAAAAATTAGGCAGAGGGCTTTTATATAACATAAAATATTGATAGCCTGGCAGAATTTGGAAACAGATTCACAAAATTACAAAATCTAGACCCTAGACAATCCAAAAATAAAAATACATGGAACGATCACTTATCTCCCTTAAAATAACTTTAAAAATGAATGTGTCTGTAAAAAGGCTTGTGAACAAACAACTTACTTTTTAAAAATATGAAGAACATTTTATCTTTAAAAAAAATGAAGAAAAGTAGTCACGAAATAGTAGTACTCTGAGAAAGGGAAGCTGGCTAATTATAGCAATTACATTTTTGTGCCTGCATTTCACATATGGGCATTAGAATCTGTCTTTACAGCGAAGCAGTTTCAGGGTCATGTGCCAACTCCACAACTTCAACAGCCTTCCATAGTAATGAGCATGGCCTGTACTGATACAAAAATGCATCTGAGTCAAGACTTAAGTCTTTAAGCTCTCCTGAGAGATTTGCCTTAATGCAGGGCCTGCTTATATCCCTGAGTCTGTCATTCCCTGAAAGCAGAAGAGATATGCCCTTTTCATTCCCTGCTCCTGAAGTAATTACAGGCTCAGGTAATGGGTCAGTGGGGCACTTGGGACTTCTACATGCCAAGAGGAGAGAAATCAATGTCAACACTGAAACACACACACACACACACACACACACACAGCCCGTTGGTAACGTCAGGAAGCACTGCCACTTGTCCTAGGGAATCACCAGGACCTTGATGACATCTGTGATAAAGACAAACAGTGTCTCAGAATCAAGACTCCACATTTTACCCTCAACCTGGGAGAATGGCTATAGAAGAAAGGACAACAAACATGTCAGTAAAAAGTAAATGGTCCCCTACGTCTTCTCGGCTAAGTAGCCTTATGGGAAATCAAATATTTTGAACAAATATCTCTGCGTGCTTATTGTTCCCCGCATGCTGGTGTGTGACTTGCTGTCCAGGGAATCATTTACATAAAGATCACCTTGCTCATTTTTTTCAGGCCTAAAAACATTTTGGATTAGCACTGCTGTTAAAGGGTCCCAAGGTCTGCTGATTTTGTGCTGGCTATGCCTCTCATTTCAGCCCATGTAATATTTCATGGCTTAGTCCTCCCTCAAAGATTAATCTAACTAGCTCTTTCCACAGGCCCTTACTTGGTAACCTCACAGCTTTCTTTAACGTTGTGAACAAGCATATTGCCAAGTGCACATACACATGTGTGTGCCCACCAAGACACCTCCAGAAAGAGGACAGATACGCCATCCACTCTGAGTGTTCACAATCAACCTTGTGATTGTGAACGAGCTGAAAGGAGATGCCTCCTTTGGAGTATTTCATGACCATAATTATTCCCTATTCAATTTGTTACTGCTACAACTTACCTAAAAATAAATTTGCACTATTATTAGGAAAGCAAAAAATATAGCCATTCAAATAAATATTAATTGTGTAGAACAGGATGAAGGTGAAGGCACTACGGGATTAAAGGATGCATGTCCTCTACCACCATGGTCTGGATGGTACTGACACCCCTTACATAAAAATTGAATCTCCAAATCTTGCTCTGTGTGTCAATATTTCAGATGCCAAATAAAAGGATGGTTAGCCCTCTCCCTATCTTAAAACCTGCTCTCTCCATTCCTCTGGCCATTTTTTTTTTTTTTTTTTTTTTTTTTTTGCAAACTTTCCTTGGAAGCTCTTCGAATTACGTTATTTACTAAGCAAGAGATCTGAGTGCTCAGGGCTTGTCAAGAGGTGGGACTAGCATTTGACAACTAGGCATCTGACCCCTGAGAACTCTCTGCCACACAGGTAGCTCAGTATTTTTCTGTCCTTCCCTCCTGTCTTCCCTTTCTATCTTCGTTTCTTCCTTCCTGGCTCTTTTCATTCCCTTCTTCCCTTCCTTTGTCCCTTTTGTACTGCTCCTTCTTTCTTTTCTCTGACTCTACTCCTTTTCTTCCCTCCTTTCTCGATTCCCTCCCTCCCTTGTTCCTTTTGTCCTCTTCCTCCTTTTTCTGTCTCTTTTCTCTGACTCTACTTCAACAGTGAAATGTTTTCTCTCTCTATTTGCTTGCTGTGAACATTATGGTATCTGAAACGAAGAGGTTGCTAAATATTCTTCTTTAATTGGAACTATTATCTTAAATTAATATGTATCTCTCTTGATAATCAGAGTAAATCACAGCAACTTCCCTTACTCTTTTTTCATATCATGCTAAGGGTATAGGGGAAACAGACAGTCTCCTAAGTGACCAGGTGCAGTGGCTCACACCTGTAATCCCAGCAGTTTGGGAGGCAGAGGTAGGTGGATCGCTTGAGGTCAGGCGTTCGAGACCAGCCTACTCAACATGGCAAAACCTCCATCTCTACTAATATTACAAAAATTACAAAAATTAACCAGGTGTTGTGGTGCCTGCCTGCAATCCCAGCTACTCGGAGGCTGATGCAGGAGAACTGCTGAAACTCAGGAGTCAGAGGTTGCAGTGAGTGCGCCACTGCACTCCAGTCTGAGTGACAGAGCGGGACTCCATCTCAAAAAAGAAAGAAAAGGAAGTATTCTAAGTGAGTTTCACTCATAATCCCATAACTTCTAGCTGAAATTAGGTGAATCTTCTGCTAGTTCAGACTCCAAGACAACAGTGTAGATAACTCTTATTTATTTCAACTTTAATTATAATATAAATAACTGTAATAATGATAGAATTTTCCTTTATTACCTTCTATGACTCTAAAGCCACTCTTTTGGCATTCAAAACCTTCTTCAGGAAGCTACTATTATGCAGTAACTTAATCCCTAGCTGTTAGCAAGGATTAGAAAACAAATATATAGTGCCCAATACATATTAGCTATTATCATTATTATTATTAAAGAACTGGGCCAGTTAACTCCCATTCCAATTTCACAGAATAGGAAGCCAAGGCTCACGTTGTACTTCTGGAAACTACACAGCTAGGAAGGAACTAGCAATGACAGAACTGAAACTAAATTCTGAGGGTCTCCATGTGATTGCATTATTTGGAGCTTTGCAGTAAAGTATTTTAGGAAAGATTCAGATTAAAATGTAATTATAACATGTTGAAGGGCACAGTAGGAAGCTATAAGGACTCCCACTGCATGAATCTGGGATGATATGAATATCAAAATAAGGAATTGTAATAACAGGTAATAATCCATTGAACAAAGATCATGAGTCCATATGAATATAAATGAATACATACATACATACAGACGAGAAAAATGTTCTCCTTACAGGAGACAAATTAACACAAGTGGAAGGAACTATAGGAGAAGAAACTCGTCATTTGGCAACTTACCAGTAAAAATTGATTTAGGCAAGAAACTAAGTGGCTATTAAAACTAATGGAGGAAAGGAACACGAGGAACAGGATTTTACTCCACATCAAAATACCTCTCTACAGAATACAAGTTATTACTATCATTATTATGGAGATGAGGCCTTGCTATGTCACACAGGCTGGAGTGCCATGGTGCCATCACAGCTGACTGCAGCCTTGAGTTCCTGGGCTCAGGCTATCCTCTCTACCTCAGCCTCCAGAGTGCTGGGACAACAGACACATTCACCACACCCAGGCTAATTTTTAAAACCTTTTTGTAAGGATTGGGTCTCCCCTATGTTATTGAGGCTGGTCTTGAACTACTGGACTCAATCTTCATGCCATGGCCTCCCAAAGTGCTGGGGATACATGTGTGAGCACTGTTCCCAGCAAGAAAACAAATTATAAAGGGAGAAAAAGAGTAGGGAAACCTGGAAGTAACCATATTAATAAATGTCTAAGTTATCACCATCAATAATGGGACAAATTGGTGTCATGTGCCACCCAGTGTGATGTAATGAGAACAACACAGCATCAGTTCTGTGCTGGCCCAACTCAAAGTGCATAACTTAGGTCTAATCATCAGGAAACGCTAGGTAAATTCATGTTGATGGACATTCTGTAAAATGACTGGCTGGTAATCTTCAAAAGTCTCAAGATCATGAAGGTCAAATAAAATGGAGAAAATGTTACAGATTGAAGGAAACCAGAAAACTGTATACAACGTGTGATCCTGGATCTTACCCTTTGCTTTAAAGGATACTATTGGGATAATTGTCAAAATCTTAATAAGTTCTCTGGAAAAAAACAGAAGATAAGGATTCTTCCTTCTATTTTTACAACGTTTGTAGTATTCTTACAACTTTTCATTGTTTGGAATTGTTTCAGAATTTAAAAAATTAAAACCTCCATCCTGATTATGAAACACAGTACCATTCTATACTGAGCTAACAATTTTGAGATGATTTAAGTCAAAATACTTAAATAACAATTTTAAAATCAATTTGTTGTTGTGAAATTTAGACAGTTTACTCTGTAGGAAGTCAGAGAACAGGATACTCATGGAATCTGAAAAGGCATCAATTATGGACTGAGTTGTATAGCCTTAAAATTGATAGGTTGAAGCCCTAACCCCCAATGTAACTATTTAGAGACAGGGATTTTCAGTAGATAATTAAGGTTAGTTGAGGACACCATGGTAAGACTCTAATAAGGCTGGTATCATAAGAAGATGAAGAAGAGACATCAACTCACTCTCTTTATTTCAGTATACAAACAAAAGAAAGTCACATGAAGACACAGTAAGAAGGTAGTCTTCTGCAAAAGAGGAAGAGAGCCCTTATCAGTAAATGAATTAGCCTGCATATAAATCATGGACTTCTAACCTCCATAACTGTGAGCACGTAAGTGTCTGTTGGTAAAATTACCCAGCCCATGGCATACTCTATGGGAGCCCTAGGTGACTAAGACAGCCTTATCATAAAGACCAGATAGCATTTTGTGCCTTAAAAGATGTATGAAAATCAAAAGTATATACTTCAATCTGGTCTAATTTATTGCTATACTCATCTATCTTTCCCAATCAAGTTTAAGCTATTTAAATGCACATATTATTTTAAAATGACATAAGGTTCAGCATATAGTAGGTAGACACAAAATTTTATAAATAAATGCCTTAATGACATTTTCAGATGAGTAGAGAAAAACCTTACAGGTGGCAATAGGATGTAGTGTGAGCAGGATGATGGCCTAGGTGAACCAGACGTACAGGCACAACAGGAAAGTGATCCTCTCATTTCTTCATACCTCAGCAATAACTGACTCAATTTATACCTTTCAATGTCTTAACAATGGAGAACACTAAAAACAGAAGATATATGAATGTGAACTAAAGAAGATTGTCTACATTAGCTCATTAATCAGTTGGATAGAAAATTAAATCTATTAAACAATTTATTATTGCATAGGCACTTTAATACAACTTTGCTTTTGTCTCACTAGAATCGAATCCCTTCAACCTTCTTAAAATAATATCACCCCCCAAATACGTATCTTGAAGTACAATGAAGCCGATCTCCACTTTCTGTTTCATCTTCTTTCTTTCTCCCTTCTCCTTCTTTCCCTTGATGTGTATTTCTAACTACATTATCCAGCTTTGTAAACCCTTCGAGAATGTATTTTGTGTAAAATGTACCACTCTAAATATTAATACATTTTACTTCATTATAAAAATCTGGAGACAACAGATGCTGGAGAGGATGTGGAGAAATAGGAACACTTTTGCACTGTTGGTGGGAGTGTAAATTAGTTCAACCATTGTGGAAGACAGTGTGGCGATTCCTCAAGGACCTAGAAATAGAAATTGCATTTGACCCAGCAATCCCATTACTGGGTATATATCCAAAGGATTACAAATCGTTCTACTATAAGGACACGTGTACACGAATGTTCATTGCAGCACTGTTTACAATAGCAAAGACCTGGAACCAACCCAAATGCCCATCGACGATAGACTGGATAGGGAAAATGTGGCACATATACACCATGGAATATTATGCAGCCATCAAAAACGATGAGTTTGGGTCCTTTGTAGGGACATGGATGAACCTGGAAACCATCATTCTCAGCAAACTGACAGAAGACCAGAAGATCAAACACCGCATGTTCTCACTCATAGGCGGGTGTTAAACAATGAGAACACATGGACACAGGGAGGGGAGCACTACACACTGGGTCAGTTGGGGGGAAATAGGGGAGGGACGGTGGGGGGTGGGAAGCTGGGGAGAGATAGCAAGGGGAGAAATGCCAGATGTAGGTGATGGGGAGGAAGGCAGCAAATCACACTGCCACATGTGTTCCTATGCAACAATTTTGCATGTTCTTCACATGTACCCCAAAACCTAAAATGCAATAAAATAAATAAATGGGAAAAAAAAATAAAAAAAAATAAAGTAGTTATGATATTTTTGGCATAGTAATTATGATAATGCTATCATAGACAAGGATCATAATAATAATTATCATATCACAAACTGCAAGCTGATTTTTAAACAATTGCTTGGGCTCTCTGCTTAATGCTTCCTTTCCTTCTATTTTGCCTCTCTCCCTCCCTAGTGTTATGTAGTAGAATAAAGTTTCTATTTCGCTTCTCTCTCACTCTAGTGGCATCTAGTAGAATAAAGTTAAAGAAGATCTAGAACCCACCATGGGGCTATAAACTTCAATCTAAAGCACAGCGCCTTCATTACATTTGTTTTGATGTCTTTATTCGCCATATTTTTCTGAGCCTATATCTTCTCCACTCTTTAATTTTGAGTCTCCCAAGGAATCACATAAACAAAAACTAGATGCCAACACAACTAACCATGCAACTGCAAATTGAAATTCTACTTTTCAGCCCTTTTTCTCAATTCTATTCTACTGGAGATCTGACCATGCAATTGTTAGGTTACTCTTGAATTATTTATGCAAAGTTATACTTCTTATTTTTACAAGCGCTTTCTCATTTTCTTTTCTTTTTTAGTGACAGACCTCACTCTGTCATCTAGGCTAAAGTGCTGGGGTGCGACCACAGCTCGCTATAACCTTGGACCCCTGGGCTCAAGCAATCTTCCTGCCTTAGACTCTTGAGAAGCTAGGACTATAGACTTGCAGGATCATACCTGGCTAATTATATTTTTTAAATTTTTTGTAGACCAGGTATAATTTTGGATTTATATATTATTTTAGAAATATCTATACAGGTTGGTCTCAAACTCCTGGCCTCAAGCAATCCTCCCACCCTGACCTCTGAAATCACTGGGATTACAGGCTTCAGACACTGTGTGTGGCCACTGATGTTTTTCATAGTATTATTTCTTACACATTTTTGTGTACTCATTCTCATTTATACATTTCAGAAATAGTCACTGAGTGCCTACTCTGCATGTACACATTTTAGAAGACTAAGTTGTTTGTTTTTGTGGTAGAAGGAATAACACCCCCAAACCCTCAAAAAAAAAGATATCCATATCCTAATCCCTAGAAATTGTTAATTTACATGGTAAAAAAGACATTAAAGATGTAAATAAATTCAGGATTTTTAAAATGAGATTATCCTGGTTTATCTAAATAAGCCCAGTGCAATCACAAAGGTCCTTATGGATTCAGGAGTATCTGAGTCAGGATAGAAGAAGGAACAAGTTTGAAGAAATGTAAAGAAGGAGCCATGAGCCAAGAAATTTATTGATGCCTTGACGTTAGCCAGTTAGACTGAATTTAGACTTTTAGCCTTTAGAATTTAAAATAATGCATTTATGTTGGCTTAAGCTACTAAATTATTGATAATGTGTTATAGCAGCAATTGGATACTAATATATAGTTTTGTTTCATGTTCTTAGAGTAAGTCAACCACACTATTTGAAAGATTTTCCCTTTCAAATCTATTAGCAAAGACAGCTGTTTCCTCTATGATGGACAGGGGATATCCATGGGGAGAGAAACAGACCATCCAGTCATCTGAAGATTGGTCAACAGTCATCTCTGCATTTTGACATGCTCACCTCCTTCAGACTTCATTCTGTGGTTAAGCAGATTTCCTGAAACGAGCACTGGCAATGACAATTGGAGTACATTTATATTAAAAGACTGAAAAGCAGAATGTCCATTCTAATCAGAGGTATTGAACGTGAGTGGAAAAGCCTAATTTTTAAAAATTGCATAATAGATAAATACACTTTGTTGACTTCTGTTGCCAACTGTAATTTTCATTCTAATGATAGAAGTTAACTACACTCTCAAAATCTGTAGTAATAGCAAGTCATAATCGTAAATGATAATAAGCTTTCATTTAATAAAGAGTTCTAGAGTAGATTATCTAAATTAATGTTATTACATTATTTCTGTCCTCTATTATTTATTAGACCCAGTTAAACACTTTCAAATATTAGGTGGCCTCAAAAAATATTAAATGAGATTAGAAAAATATAACTAGAATGGAAAAAATAGATATTTAGAAATCATTTAAAATTTATTTGAGCCCAAGGCAAACACTAATAAATCATGATGGAATCATTGGAGACATCCAGAGTAGAAAATACTTTACCCGAATGGTCTCTATGCTGCGTGTCTCTGTATACTGTATCTATTAGCTGCATGCATTCTTATTAAGATACAAAGTAATTTAAAATTATTCCATAAAATTACACCAAAGTTTCACTGAACAATTTAGAAGTTTAGTTTTCAGCTTATGCTATAAATTTCACTGCAAATTTAAGAACTACACAGGGATTCTGAGACTTTTGACAACCTCATGATGTGTTGTCAAAAAACAACATGAAACAAGAATGCTGATGAATCTTTCAGATAGTAAGAACTGGGCTAAAAGGGACAGAATCCTAAATGAAAATGAAACTTGTAGCTTTATGATCTTCCAGGTATAATGCCTTAAAAAGGTACATCTCCTTCAGAAGAGAAATGATAAAAACAGATAGTACATATTTCATTACAAAGTCCTTCTCCCCAGTTGGGACATTGTCTGTACCTATGTTCTACCCACTAATTCAACATCTAAAGCAATACAAGTTTTATTACCAAACCCACCTGCTTTCATTATATAATACAAATGGATCCTAAAAGCTCAAATACTCTGGTCTCAGGCTAACATGCCTTGGGAAAAGTCTGTAAATATTACCACAAAATGAAACGGGTTAATAAGGAAATCATAATGTCACTGATTGGTATCATTTTAAAATTCCAATTTTAAACATTTCTCATTTATAATTCTGTGGGTGATCACTTTTTTCAAAAGCACTTTAACCCCACAACCAAGGTATTCTGCTATTAGTTATTCTCTCAGACTGACTCGGTTATTGTTGCCAAGGAAACAGCCAGGAAGCAGGAGTTAAGCAGACTCTTTCATCTGGCGAGGGGATGATGGGAATGGATGAGAGAGTAGAGCAAGGTCAGGCGTTTACCGCTGAATACAAATCTGTCATGCCTAATAGATGAAGCTCTTTAGTTTCTGGGCTGCTCAGGCTACTCCCAGCAGCCAAGGAGAAAATAAAAAAGACACTCAAGCATGAATGTCAATCAGCCCGTGCTGGCAACAGTGATGTATTTACATGTGCCATACCAGCTGTACTAGGCTTCACTATCAATGAAAAGATAAATTAAATAGGTGTCAATAATTATAGATGGTCAGAATCTCAATCCTAGAGTTACACTAATAAGGTCAAACAGATGGGATTTGGCCGATTTATCCCATCAGCATACCTAACGCTTCTTTTCTGGGGGTCAGAGTTCAAAACATGTCATGTTTTGAACTGAGAAAACCTTTAATCAGTCTTCTTATGATTATTTTCCCAAATCAATAATCTTTTGATATATGTTGGAAAATGTTAAATGCCTAGGTCTCATTTAGAGCAATAAGATGTGCTATGCAATAGTAATGTGTTAATCAAAGCTTTATCAATATTAAATCTATGTAAGCAATCTTTATTTTATTATGTATTTTACATATATATATCTATATATATAGATAT
>NW_022437049.1:5841512-5937958 GCF_009761245.1 Sapajus apella | reverse complement strand
TGGAGTGCAGTGGTGCAATCTTGGCTCCCTGCAACCTCCACCTCCTGAGTTCAAGTGATTCTTCTGCCTCAGCCATCGCTGGGATTACAGGCATGCACCACCACCACCACAGCTAATTTTTGTTATTTTCAGTAAATATGAGGTTTCGGCATGTTGGCCAGGCTGTCCTCAAACTCCTGGCCTCAAGTAATCTGCCTGCCTTGGTCTCCCAAAGTGCTGGAATTATTGGCATTAGCCACCATAGTCAGCCCATATTTCATTTTAATGGTAATGCAGTTGGTCATATCAGAGATAGCATTTATCTTTTAATCCATTCTTGTGATTCAGTTGCTAGCATTAAAAACACCTAGATTGTGGTGTGTGTGTATACACGTTTGAATAGAAATTCATGTCCTTAACAAGTTGCTTCAAGGTCTATGATATTTCAGAGTCTGTGATATGGATTGGATTGGTATTTGGAAGGAAAAACAAGGCCTCTCATAGCAAGGAGAGATGGACAAATAGACCGATAACTGTAATCAAAATAAACATGTGAAAGAAAACCCACCCAAATTATATCAGCTAACTCCCCATCTGAAATGCTGTCATACAAGTTAGATCTTGAATTTCATCAGCTCTAACAGGCTCATAGAACAGTTATGGATTCAGTTTCCTTCTTGACTGTGTCAAAATATGTAGATTTTTATTCATATAATGGATTGTTGTAATAAAGTTAAAACATATGCTATGACATGTATTTTATATGCTTTAAAATGATGAAGTGCTTATTTTATAAAGTCCACTTTCTAGCCACAGACTAGTCAGTGATTCCTTTATTAAATTATTATGCATTAATATCTCTGGAGGAGGGAATGGCAGGCAAAACAGAAAGACAAGAGGGTACAATATTTACATAGTTCACTTGCTTAGGTCTTAGCTTCCCAAATTCGCTTGATTTAAGAAGAGTCTTCACCTGGCTCGCTTGTTAAAAATATGGATCTTAGAGCCATTACATTTTTTATAAATCTACCAGCTACTCTAATAATGGATAATACTTTAAAAATTTAAGCTACCTTTGATGTTAGGATTAACACTAAAACCTTCTCCAAATTTTGAAGCCTAAGAAGTCAATTTACATGATGAAAATGAATTTACAAATAATAAACATGTTATTCTATAGCATTCTACTACTGTATTGAATTTCCTAGAATTTAAAAAAAAAAAAAAAACTATCACATAAAGATACTTCACAGGGTTCTTAATGATCTCAAAGGCTAAGATGAGAAATCAGATTATTTTCAGTCCCATAGTTTTGCTAGTCAATGGTATTCAGAATTTGACACATTTTAAATACATTAAATTTAAAGACATATTTGTATATACATATATAGACATATATATGTACAATATATTCAATGGACTGAATGTAACATTTGTATTTTCCAAAATTCATATGTTGAAATCCTAACCTCCAAAGTAATGGTATTAGAGGCGAGGCCTGTGGGAGGTTATTAGATCACGTAGATGGAGCCCTTAGGAATAGAATTAGTGCTCTTATAAAAGGGACTCCAGGGGATTATCTATGTCTCTTTGAACCATATGAGGATACAATACATCATCACTCTGCAGCCCAGAAAAGGGTCCTCATCAGAAATCCAACCATCATGCTGGCACCTTGATCTCAGACTAGGGAAGCTCACTCAGTCTCCAGAATTATGAGAAATAAATTTATGTTGTACATAAGACACTCTGTCTAAAGCATATTATGCTTGAATTGTGTTTGTGTATGTCTGTGCCTGTGTGTGACTGTGTCTGTATACACACACAATTTTTTTTTTTTTTTTGGTAGAAGAATCAAAGTAAGTATTTCTTTTCACATTATTCTCTTGGATGTTTATCGTTCGCCCAGGGTTTGAGAGAGATGAAAAGCTAGCTGAAGCTGCTTGGATCTATAATGGCTACATGAGTTCTAAGTACACAAAGCATCACATTTATTGGAAGTCTTTGATTTACATTCTTCACCTTACCATGTATTTTCTAAGATAACCATTTTCTGTTTTATTCACATGCTAGAGAGAGTTGGTGCTCAACTTTTGCTGGGATTGATTTCCTTGAGGAATACATTACTGGTTCGGCATGTGGAACTGATGCTGGAATTCCGCAGCAACTCCTGACACTCTGCTATGATGCAGTTGCCAGAGGAGCTGTTAACAGGATGGAGACACTCATGAACCCCAGGCCATGAGCGGTCTATAGAACAAGGGTCTAAAATAACTGTAGAGCATGCTACCTTTAAGGTGGAAATGCTGCCCCCAAATTGTCCTGCACCCTAAGACATTCTGCATGAACTGTGAAAAATTATCAAGCTTGGTAACTCAGTTGAACTGCTTAGTATAGTTTTAACATCAGGAAACATGATACATTCTTTATATACCCTCAAAACACTGGTCTTCCACATTTTTTTTGCACAGCCCATAATATTGAGCCAACCTCTAGCACCCTGTAAAGATAGTTTTCACTAGCAGAAAGTGAGAGAATGTACTGGCCTCATGGATTATTATTTAGAGTTCTATTGGCTACTTAATGTAGATAACTATTAATCTAAGAGATTTGCCATTAAGACTTTTTTTTTGTATTTCTTCCTTTGCTTTAAGAAACAATACATTTTAATATTCCAAGTGATATCGCAAGTAAGTTAAGGATAATGACTCTCATTAGAAAAGAACTTTCCTAAAATTTTAGCAACTGGTAAACATACATGTATGTGTCAGAACATGAACTCGAGGGCAAAGTAGTGTGCCAAGTAGCGAGGGGAGTGGGGAGAAAGTAGAGCCAAAGATTATCAAAGTTTAAATGCTAGGTGCTATTTGAATTAGAAATTGGTATTAAATATTCAATTCCCTTGTGACAGTAACACGAGTTAATGAAAAATAATGATTCTATTGATTAAAAAGTGACAGCTTGTACAATATACCTGTGATATAAAAATGATTTCAAACTAAAACGATTATTACATTATAAGAAAATTGAGATAAAACAATTCACTGTCTTATGCATCATATGACTTCAAAACACTTAGAAAGTTAGACCCAGTTTCCTTAAAGTATAACCATGATATGGCTATATAATAGGGATGAATTGTCCAGCCAGCACAGTAGGCACTGTGTCAAGGGCCACAGTACTTTTAGGTGCCCATGAAGAAGGTTTAAGCTTTTTTGTTAGTTACAGAAGAAAAAATAAGTATAGTCCATCCTGAATTACATTTGTCTTTATTCTGAAGCAGTTATAAAATTTGTAACTTTTTCATGAAGAAAGAGACCTGCAAAAGCATGTGTCTTTTTTCATAAACAATGAGACAGAAGTAGACAAGAGGCAAGAAAGAGGAAACAATTATTTAAAAATACATGAGTACGTCCAGGCACTGTGGCTAACGCCTGTAATCCCAGCACTTTGGGAGGCCAAGGCGGGCAGGTCATTTGAGGTCAGGAGCTCAAAGCCAATCTGGCCAACAGGTTAAAACCCCATCTCTACTAAAAATAATAAAATTAGTCCATCTTGGTGATAGGCACCTGTAATCCTAGCTACTCAAGAGGCTGAGGCAGGAGAATTGCTTGAGCCTGGGAGGCAGAGGTTGCAGTGGGTAGATATCACACTACTGCACTCCAGCCTAGGAGACAGAGCGAAACTCCATCTCAAACAAACAAACAAACAAACCAAAAAAACCCAAAAAACAAAAGACAACAAAAACACGAATACAAGCATTACATTGCTTCTGAACATTACACACCAGGACTTGTCGGTGCAGGGGGTGGGGGGCTCTAAGGGAGGAACAACAGGGGTGGGGGCATTAGGGAGGGCTAACATTAGGAGAAATACCTAATGTAGTGACAGGGGGATGAATGAAGCAAACCACCACGGCAGATGTATACCAATGTAACAAACTTGCACATTCTGTACATATACCCCAGAACATAAAGTATATATTTTTTAAAAACCTAATAACTAAGCTAGTCATATTATCATAAAGAATATTTGGTCCTATTTATTGTAAGTAATACACAAGTGGAGATTCCATATCAAAAAAAAACCAAAAAACGAAAATAAACAACAACAACAATTACGAAAACATGAGTACAAGCATTTCATTGCTTTATAAAACTAATAACTAAGCTATTCATATTAGCATAAAGAATATTCGCTCATATTTATTGTAAGTAACATGCAATTGGATAGAGTTACTTACGAGAGCATATTCATAGTATCAAGCATCACAAACTTATCAAGTGTTTTGGGTTAATGCTCATTTCTGGCTAATCTTTTTTAATATTCACAACGAGAACTATATGATCATTAACTTTGTCAATAAGAAAACCCATTTAAATGTAACGCAAAATAATAGAAAATCATTGCTGGCAGTAATAAGGGAATCATTGTCAAGAAACTCCAGGTAGCAATGGTTTATGAAAATACTCTACCAAAGCTGAAATGGGAACGGTCTGGATTTTGTATAAGAAATGAAATATTCACTTTATCCTTCTTAAATGATGGATTCTGTTTACATTTCATAGTTATTGACTCCACAATAAATTTTTTTGAAGGAGGATCATTTGGACAAATATCCAAAAATGAGTAACTTTGTATTGTCTAAGTTCAAGCCAATATCAGAAAAGTGTGATTTTGGAAGGAAGAGTGATGATTCTACCATCCTCCCACCTGCAAAGTTAGCTTTGGATTCCTATTTTATTTAAAAGAAATGTGTGCACAAGCAAATAAAAGTCAGCACTGTAACGTACCCTGTTCTATGAGAAATATTTTAATGGCTTCTCCCTTTGTTTAAACAGTATTTCAGCAATTCAGGAAATCCATTATAATACTATCCTGTAGGATATTTAAGGTACAAATTTAAGAAGGTGACTAGGTGATCTGGGGAGCTTATTTAACCTACAAACTGGAATGATAATTTGACATTGTTTACTCCAGTTTCTTACACACAAAGAATGAGGACCAGACACTGGATCCTGACATTTCTCCGTGCTAGGGAACTGGTAAAGACCCTTAATTATTTTAGCTGGGGGGAAAAAAAGTCTCTGCCTAGGTTTCTAGGTATGGTTCATACTGAATTTCTTGTGTACATCTTTATTCTTCTACGTGGTCTTGTTTGTGTTAAATTCTTCCTTCGGATGTTTATTATAACCCTTGGCCTTCATTTATTAATTCCTGCAAAAGCTACTGAATGCACAATCTCTTGATCCTCAGAACCTGAGGGCAATTCCTTGTGGCTTTATGCTTTTCTGTTCTTTCATTGGGGGCTGTTTCCTTCTGTTCTGGAAGCTGCATTCTCTCAGTACCTGGTTAATAGGATTGGTTTTAAATTGTTTGGTAGGCATTCTATGCTTGTAGTAAGAACCATGGGATCCCCCATTTTCATAGTTCCACTCTGCTTGTGAAATATCAAGACAGAGTTCCTTGGCACTGACAGTCCTAGATATCATTTTAAAAATCACTATTTGTTCAAGGTTGTCCAATTTCCATAAGAATTTTCCAAAGTGATCAGAACGTAGAGGCAAAATTACAGGAAGAATCTTGAATTCAAGTATTGTTTTCTACTGAAGCTGTAACAAGTTACTACAAACTCAGTGTTTTCAAATCTAATATGTTTGTTATTTTATAGTCCTTGGGTTAGAGGCCTGGCATGTCCTCTAGGTGAAAATCAAAGCATTGGCAAAGCTGTGTTCCATTTTGCAGGCTCTAAAGATGAATCCGTCTCCTTCCTTTTTCTACTTAACGAGGCTGTCCACCCACATTGCTGGGCTTGTGGGCCCTTGCTCTGTCTTCAAAGCCAGAAACAAGTTAGAGAAGCTGAAACAAAAGATCTGACAGGACCTGGAGGAGATGTTGGCCAAGGTATATGCCAACAAGTAAGCCACCAGAGATCAGCAACTCATATCCTGCATAAACCTCCCAAACAAATAAAGTATAGCTACTTGCTGTGGATTGAATATTTATTCCCTCCAAAACTCATGTTGAAGTTTAATCTCCAACATGGCAGTGTTGGCAAGGGAGGGCCTTTGAGAGATGATTGGCTCTGCCCTCATGAATTTATTAACTCATTTATAGATTAATACATTAATAGGTTAATGGATTAATGGATTATTATGGGAGTAAGGCTAGTGGCTTTGTAAAAACAGGAAAAAAACACCTGAGCTAGCACACTTAGCTTCCTTGCCATGTGATGACCTGAGCCACCTTGGGACTCTGCAGAGAGTCATCACCAGAAAGGCCTTTACCCGAGTCAGCTCCTAAATGTTAGACTTCTCAGCTTCCATAATTGTAAGAATTAAATTCCTTTTTAAAAGTAAAGTACCCACTTTCAAGTATTCTGTTATAAGCAATGGAAAGTGGACTAAGACACTACTTCCTTGCATCTATTTGCCTTTTCTGGCCCACACTAACTCAAAACCACAAAGAGAGGAAAAGTCAGAAAAAGTTTCAGCTTGACTAAGTTGATACAGTAAAAATCCACCACATCTATGTTTATTCTTTGACATTCAGATGTCTCTGCCACAAAAGAAAACTGTAAACAATAATTTTTGTTGCTCTTTATAGCTATTCATTTTATCCCCAAAGCTCTGAATATCTAAAAACGTGGTAAGGAAATTTGGTATGACAAAATCCAAATTTTAAACAGGTCTCCATTTACACGTAAACAAAGAGTTAGGTTTTTCATATGATGCTCTCCATAGAGGAGTAAACCATCATACACTATTTCTATTTTTATGTCTTAAAATTTATTTTGAAAAGCCAAGGGCGTTAAAATGTACTCCTTCTAAAAACGAGTATGCAAGTAATCTTGCAGTTACAGGAAGACATTTGACTCAGTAATATTTTTCAGAAAGTTAACTGTTCCTTAGATGAATCTAAGAAATAGTCAACAAAAAGGCGTGTCACAAATTCTTTAAGATTTAGGGGAAACTGACAGCATACAGTGTACACTTTTAAAATTGCCAGAGTTCATTCATGTTGCTAACCATCCAAGCCATACCTGATGCTTTAGAAATCAAAAAATTTACATATTGGCAATTGAGTCTTTCCCAAGGCTCCCTGGATACCTCATATTTCTTTCAATAATAATATATAGAATCATATATATATATATATATATATACACACACACACACACACACATATATATATGTATCTCATTCATGATCATAATTATGCCATCTCTAGCACCCAATTGTTAATTCTATTTGGAACAATTGAAAAACATAAAGAATCTGAGCTTTGGTAACAAAAAATTGTGTTAAAACAGATAGCAGAGAATAATAAATGTTGTAATGATTATGTTGATTTTCTTGTTTGCTTTTGCCAATTATGTCTTGGGAACATTTGTGAAAGAAACAGCAAAGGTCAAAAAACACCTTAGAATTGCTCTCTAGTAGAATCAAGCATGAAGAAAAAAATGGACCAGGGTTACAGGGTTAGGCATAAAACTCGGTGAGATGTAGAATTTCAGGATCCAGAAACGGAGGTACAAACTGAAGAGACTAGGCACGACTGAGCAGAGGTAGAACATAGAAGGTAGATATTCAACCTAGTTAACTAATCACAGGCCAGAAAAGCAGCCTTAGCAAAGTTGGCATGTGCGTTTTCTGAAGGAAAATAAAAGAGGTTTAGACATATCACATGGAAACGATAAGAAAGAGACATATTTAAAGGTTTTAGGAAACAAGTGCTAGTAAATAGAGTTAAAGCAAAATACCCACTATTACTAATTTACAATGTATACATGTCATTGCTATTGTCTTTATTTAGCATGCTACTTGCTAATTCATTACTGAACAAAAACAATTATAACGTCTTCATATATTTATTTTAATTATTAGCTATCTGGTCCAATTTTTTGCCCTGGAGTATTATATTTCTTAACAGTATATATTTTTTAAACAGGAAAGCTCATTGTTTAAGACAGTGAAAATTAAGGGAAATAATTTATTATAAAAGAGAAACTAGTCTGTTAGAGAAAAGGATCTCTTCCAAAAATTAAGTTTTAATTACCAGGAGAAATGATTACTAATAAAGCTAGATTCAGCCATAACCACGTAACAATTTTTGTTGTTATACTTGCAAGGTGAGTTTATAGGTTTCCAAATGTGGATTTGATTATTTACCATACTTAGTGCTTTCTAATTTAAAGTAGAATGATGTTAAAACCCACAAGACCTGTACATGGCATAAATTGATAAGGATGAGGGTACTTTAAAGAATACAGTGAAAGCCCCCATTGGACCTTAGGCTGAAATAAAATTTCATTACTGCTGCATGGGGACCAATGTGTTCTCCTTTGACAAGGACAGATTTTAGATTAAGCACTCTTAGACTGTAAATTACCATTCTTGATCACTGGCCTCCCCTGTCTATGGTGCCTTAGAGAAATGGGACAGACTCTGAAAAAATGTAGATTTTAAGAGGTAAAACCCTGTCTCTTAACTATCCCCAGTTCTCACACCCAAATTTCCATGTTTCAAGGCAAAGAATAGTAATGTGAAGGCTGTTCAATTTAAATAGGAATAAAGAACATTATAATTACAAATCTTAGTAGTCATTCCTAAAATTATTGGCTGACACGGCAGTCACTATCGGTCACCAATTATAATTACACACACTTTGGCCACCCAAGATAGAAAAAGAGGGAGGTCTGCTTACAAGTGGTACTTCTGGATTCATCTTTAAACTTGCAAGGAATTTTATTTTACACATTAGCTGTGTACAGCTCAGGCTAAACAATTAATGTTTAAATAGAGCACATTTGATTTTCTTAAACAAGGGAAAAGGAGATGTGGAGGTTTCACAGAGAGAGGGTAGAGGTGTTTTTTTTTTCTTTTAAATCCTGCCACTCAGATAAGACATTATCATTGATATCCAATAGAGACTGCTTTCCTTGGGTGAGAGCTAGAGCTTCTAATTCGTTGTTTTGTTTTTGATTTGTGCATTTCAAAAATATTGGTATGATGAAATGACCATAAGATAGATTTTCTATCTTTTTTAAGAAAATTCATTTACATCAACATGAGTGCACACAGAAGTAGGCCATTCCAGCCACAGTACACAGGTGTTTATTTCCTAAAGCAAGCTTATTTTGTAAAATCAATTTGTGAACTCATTACATAAATCCATATTAAACTATTTAGTCTATATTTAACTCTATAACAAGCATAGTCAGGGTAAATTAAATGGATTTTATTTCTGGGTGGCAGAAAGCCAAAGTTAGTCCTTCTAATTTATTTCTCAGTTCTAATCTGTGTCTGCCACAGACAGAGGAGATAAAGAGGGGAGAAGGGGAAAAAGAAGTGATAGTTTTTACCTTCTGCTATTTAAAGGCTAATCAAATCAATATATTCCAGTACTGGCAGTGACAATACTCAGTGGTTATCTTATGTTAATGCATAACCCTTTAACTCATTATTCCAAGACGGTAGTGCAATGAGTTCCTTTCTCAAAGCTGGGTAAAATATGTCCAGCAAGGAGGAATCATCTCATCAGTAGGAGAATGACTCACTTATACCCTATCAAGGAACTAAAGATGCATGATAAGACCCTGTCACACTCTCCCTTAGGCTTTTCATTACCATCAGCAATGCCAATAACTTACAGAATTCCCAGTCAGTATCAACAACTCCTTTTCAATTCAAATACAAACTGCTAACCCTTTCCTCTTCCATATAATTCTTTGAATTCATCTCTCTTTCCATGAGCAGAGTTGCCACTCAGTTCAGGCCATAATTATTTCCCTCCGGAGATATTACAATACATTCTGTATTCAGCTGTCCTCTTGCTCTGATCTCTTTAATACACAAAGCAAAATATGCTTTTCAGTAAGCATATTAGTTTTGCCTCTTTTGATTGTAAATTTCTCCTTTACATGTTTTGAGGTCTGTGGGATATTTACTTCCTTTGCTTCATCTTTTACAATATCATAGTTTATACCTGGTATTATCAATTAATCAGTAAAACAAAGTATTTGCCTTTTAGGCTTCCTAATGAGTAATTGAGAGTGTATCATCGCCAGGCCCTTTACTCATGCTGGAAATACAAAGATGATCAACTCATGGGCCCTCAAAGGACTCACAATCCAAGCTCTTTCTGTCAAGATGGACATAAGTCATTCTTCCTCCTTTCTTAAGTGATGGCTTTACCATCCATTCAGTTAAGTCAAGAATTTAGGAATCAGCCCCAATTCCTAATCCATCTGTGCATATTCATAACAATCTCCAAGGTGTAAGGACCTTCTAATACATTCACCCACTCTTTGTGCACAGTCATAGTCAATGACCTGATTCTCTCTTGCTTAGCCTACTGATGATACAGCTTCCAACTGGTTTCCCTATTTCTGGACCCTGTTTCTACCACTGCCAACTCACACAGCCTCCAAAGTTACCTTTACAAAACACATAGAGAAGCAAGCCCATCTTTTACACTTAGCCATCTCTATTCCACACAGTCTAGGAAAAAAGTCCACTTTTCTTTGTATATTCTAAAAGATACTCTGTGATCCAGCCCCTGCATATCTCTATGGCCTTACTGAACCACACATAATTCGCTGAATATATACTTTTGCTTCTGCTCTATGCTCCCATGTGTTGTGTGTAGTATTTCTTCTACCAGCCATTTCTTTGCCCTTCTTGGCAGCTTGGCAAAACCATATCCTTACTTCAAAGTCCATTTCGGCTCAGATGTCACATCTTCAGTGATGAATTCCTCTTCCCATAGAGAGAGTTGCTTCAGTTCTCCTTTGTGCGACCTCCTTTGTGTTACCCCTATATCTTGTATTTATATACTCCTGGGATTCAAAATAATTTGTTCTATGCCAAACTTCCCTATTAGACTAGAAGCTTAAGCATCCACTTAGCACCTGCGTTCAGAGAGTGGAAATAACTTTTTCTAGGATAATGTTTTATGGACAAAGCAACTACATTGTTAGTATGAGGTTTTATTGTTATTTTTCTTGATCTAGAAAGCAAAAAGATATTTGCCATTTTTCTCAGATGAATTTCCCCAAGGGTCAGCTGTTTTTATCTGAGAAAGCCTGTTAAAGACCTAAAATATCTGATCAAAATTGGGCTCAAAGCCCCTTATTAAATAATGAGAAGTAAGGCTCAAGTATAACAAGAAAGCAGCTAGTCTACATATCAAGAATTGGACATGGAATTCATGAGATCTAAAGGCTTGCATCTGGGCTACCAATTCCATTATCCATTTTTTTTTTCATTTATAAAATCAACCAGATGGGGCAAGAGAGGAATATGAAATAAGCTACACGGTATTTTTATTTCCTTTTTCTTCCAATGAAGTGCCATACTGTCAGGAGAAAATCACTTAGAGAAAGAATCGCTCTTCCTTGTTCAAAACAGTTTGCTCCGCTTTGGTACATTTTCATATACATATATTCAGTGGATGTCTTTTGGAACTGAAGACATCGGTTCTGATTAGTAGGTAGGTTAATTTAAATAGGAACTGCGCCTAAAAAATGTCAAGAAATACAGGAAACTGGCTTTTCTATTGAACTTTTCTTCCTTTACAATGACATATGTTTTATTTTTGTGGATAGGTCACTTTAATTTCCAGTGAATTTTCTTGTATTCATCACAGACAATCATCTACATGAAAAAATATATTTTGTTGATATTGTCAGGAAAAGTGTAGGGTCTCCTATAGATTCTTGGTAGATATTTGTCAGCACAAAATAACAAAGACAGTTGTGCATTACATACACTAGTTATTTAGGCTGATTAATTATTTTTTAATGGAACTACATTATAAGCTAAAGACCTCTGAATACTTTAAATGGAAAAAAAAATTCTCTTTTTTTAACCTAGATTGTAACCTAGAGCTTTTCACTTAAACAAAATAGAGCTTTTCAATACATTAGAAGCTTTGTCATTCTGGATGGCAAATGACACTACAATTCTCATAAGATAGGGTCAAAACAAAAAAATAGTATATCAGGCACTGACTGTGTTATGTTTGAGGAGTATTAATACTAACTTTAAAGGCGCAAAGTTTCTTTGAATTGTACCTGTCATCTTGAATTTGTGATTCTTAAAAAAAAAAATCAATATCTAGGTAAAACTTATTTATTTAATTAATTTATTTACTTACTTATGAGATAGGGTCTTGCTCTGTTGCCCAGGTTGGAGTGTAGTGACTCCATCATATTTCACTGCTGTCTCAAACTCCTGGGATCAAGGGATTCTTCCATCTCAATCTCCCAGGTAGCTGGGACTGTAGGCATGTATCGCAACACCCTAATTTGTGATTCTTTATATATTTCTGGGTATTTGATAAATATTGAATAATGAATACAGCATTGCAAACCACTATGCTTTAATTGCATTTGATAATTAAGATTAGCTATATCAAACGTATTCTTTGTTAAGCTATGGAACTCTGGATAGCAAGAGTTATGTGATATTCACCTTAAGACTCAAAAAGCTTCACACATCTAACTCACACTTAGCAATGGACTCTAACAAACTGAAAAGTTGAACAGAGATCATTTGAGTAGAATAATATTAGACTTCATAAATTAATTTCCAGCTTTTAACCTTTATTAGCAATTTTAAACTAGTCTGACTAGACTCAAATCTGAAATATCACCCATTTATCTGAGAAGCCTCCATGTGTGGATAGAACCTGCGTAGACAGACCCATTATAACAGTGGCTGAGAAAGTATGCTGAAATTCACACATTTTTGCTAGCTGTGTGACCTCGAACAAGTTAGTTAACTTTTCTGTGCAGCAGTTTCCTTACTCACAAAGTAACAGAAAAATAACCATAGGAGCGTCCTCTGACCAGAACTGCTCATCATGAGCTGGGTTCTCGGAGATGCACCAAGTTATAAGGTCAGATAGGACCATCATCAGTTCATGGGAGAAAAGTATTACATTTGGCATTAGGGAAAAACAGGACCAGAGGGACATAACAGCAGGGTCCCAGAACTCCATGTTTTCAATCACTATTGTACAACTGCCTTCCCTTTCAACTCACACTTAGGACCACGTGACTGAGGGATAAAGAGACCAAGCTTGGTCTGCTTGATGTGTGGGTACACCCCAAACTGGATGGCTGCTACACTGCAGCTCAGTGAGGGATAGGCCTGAATGAAAGTGGTAGAGAACCTTTCTTAAGATAGAATGTTGAGTACACCACATCACCTACTTTATGTGAAAATATAAATGGCCTCAGGGCAGGACTATATATATAAGTATATAAACAAGGTCAAAGGCTTGGCTGATTGGCCAATGATTAGAAGATCAGGAGCAAAAAGGTTTGGGGAAAAGGCAGGTGGATGGGCCCACAGGAGTGAACACCAAGTTATAAAAATCTTTGAATCCCATGTAAACACCAGATTGTATAATTTATGGAAGAGGCACTAGGCAGTTATGTAGACAGAACAATTCAGCCAGCTGACATCAGCTACCCTCCAGTGGAAGCATGAAACGTGCACAAATGATGGGCTACAGAGGATGGAGTGAAGCCCATGCATCGCTCACTGGCATTGGCTCTAATCCTACACGGTTGCTGCTACTCACCAGCAGCTGCCACCAACTTTGTATGCCCAATTTCCTAGCAAAGGAGACAAATGCTGAGCTCTCAACAAATCACTATTCCTTAAGGAAACCAGCTAGCCTCTGGGTGACATGTTTACTTGGACTTCTATGCTAGAAAGTTTAGAAATTCATCTTGAAAAACATATTCTGGGAATGGGTTGCTTTTTCTAGTCTCAGGACTTCTACCTGCACCACTATCTCAGAGCTCATAAAGTATTTGAGACCAACAAGGAATCCCTCATTATACTGAAATACATCAAATAACTTACTTCATAGAAAAAGAGGTATAGGCATAAATGTCTATGCCTATACCTCTTTATATGCAGATCAATGGGAATCTGCCAATCCCATCACATATCAACAACAGCTGCTGACTTGATACAGAAAAATTAAAGCATTCAGAGTTACAATTAAGGAGCCAGGTTGGAGACCATACCCTAAACAAAAGGGATACTTTCTTCTAGGGTACAATATATGTCTAGATCAATGGGCAATATATGATACCATGTCCTCAATAGGTAGACTAAATGAACAAGAGATTAAAATAGGCATGGAATTGCTTACCATGACTCCAGTGACTCATTTGGAGAATCTGTGTTTACCATCCCTATGACTCTAGGCTTTGTAGACTTGGAAGTCCTCATTCACAAAGGAGGAATGCTTCTATCATTCAACTTTGAGCTACTGCTGCTGCCTTGTCATATTAGACTTCTTGTGCTAAAATAACAGCAAGCAAGGTAAGATACTATCCTGGCAAAAGTAATTACTCAGGTCATTAAGAGGAGTTCGGAAAGAGGAAAACTATGACTGGCATTCTGATGATCTAATGGAGTATCTCTTGATACTCCCTTTCCCAATTTTGATGATGTATTGGCTAGTACAGTATATATGACCAGTAAAGGGACAAAGCTTGGGTGTGTCTACCAGGTAAGCCACAGAAGCTAGCAGAGATGCTAGCTGAAGGTAAAATGAATCTGTGTGGGTAGCAGGAGTGAAGCAGTGCCAGTTGCAGCCTTGAGACCAGTTGCAGTTGTACTGGTGGGGGTTATAGTTCATCTCATTAACCTTCTTCCTTTCCCCTGGAAATAAGACTTCTCTAATCAAAAGGAATATATATCTCTTTCTGTGTGTTCACACACACACAGTACTTACGTAATATATAATCTATACATATGTATATGTGTTTTGTGTATACATACACATCTTTTATGAAATGGCGATATACATATGAAAGATAAGAATATAACAATTTCAAAATCAAAATCATTTGGATGCAATATAAAAACCAATATTCTTCTCTTTTACTTTTTCCACTATAGAGAGCTAAAAAAAAAGAAATGGGATAACACTCTTTCCTATATTTACCCCTGAAGTATGATGTGATCAGTATTTATGAATCTATCAAGTTTTCCATATAGTATGGATTTATAGTTATCAATGGTCTCAGTACATTCATATTACTGCAGAATTCATTTCTAATTTCAAAGTCTGCCATATAGCAATATCCTCTTGATTAGCACTGAGCTGGCTTGCTACTTGAAGCACATGCTGAATGAAGGACAAGGTGAATGACAAGCCTTTATTTGCTGAGAAACCTCTGCCTACATAATACTGGCATGATCAAGTTATTATTAAACTGATACTGCAAACCGTGCTGCAAATGTTTCCACTAGCAGTCATTTTGAGAGAGGACTTTTCCCTTAACCGTGTCCACTAGGCTAAAAACCTAGTGGAACATTGTCATTAAATGTGTTTATTAATTATTTTCTTGGAGGGTGGAAAAATATGCTAAAAGAAAGCTACCATTTTTATCTATTCCAATAAATACCTGCTATTGTTCTTGAGACTAAATAAAACCAACAAAAGACTTTCTAATAGCCAGCATTTGTGTGGCAATTTACAGTCCACAAATCCCTTTTACATACATTTATTGCACTAAATCTTTGAGACAATTTTCTACTGAATTTTATAGCCAAAGAAATAGAGACTTGGAAAGCTTAGGCAATGTTGCCTAAGAATCTGTTCATAAATATACTCCATATTCCAATACATTTTTAAATATCCACAAGTAAACTGGATAAAAGTGTAGAAATGAGATGTGGACACATCTCATACATGAGGTGAACATTATATTGTCAAAGATTAAATGACTGCTTTATGCCAAACTTAGCCTACCAATGAATCACTCAGAGAAAAATGTTAGTTTGGGGGTCAACATTTCTCTAACAGGAGGAAGACTTCGAAGTAGTAAATAAAAAAAATCATATATTACTTTCCTCTTATTTTTAGCTTCACAAGCAAAAATAATTTTACAATTTATTGAATAAATTTATAGTCAGATATGCTGAAGTTAATACAGCCATTTTGAAAAAACTCAGTTCTGTATCTTCTTAGCTACAATTAATTACCAAGGCTTATAAAGGAAAATGCTCTAGGAAAGCTTATGGGCTATAATATAACTGCAATATGTTTCAAAAATACTAAGTTGCACTTTTATGCATTTAGACCAATGATGGAATTCTAAAGAGGAATTCTGTAGTTTTAATGAGCATCTCAGTTTGTGTGAGGAAACTATATAGGACCCATTTTCCTGCTTGGGTCCTCTATCACTGTAGTCTTCCACATGGAATTGGTTCTTCTAAATTAGTTACAGAACTCCAGGAACAATTTGATCCTATGCTAAACACAATTAAGCATTTAAATCATAGTAACCTTTCTCATATTAAGAGACAAAATTTAACTTAAATTTTCTACCAGCAACTAATATCAAAGTAAGAAGTACAGCCCTTTAGCTACAGTCACTCATACGTAATTGCTTAGGTGCTATTACACTGAAAAATTAAATTCTAACAGATCTTAATAACTGAACTAATCATTCAGTTTTCATTGCTTCACACTGAATCCCAGTCAAGTTACTATGTCAGAATCCACACATCGTAGGAAACACTATAATTATAATTATATTACTATATATATATATATATAATTTTCTTAGTATATTCCTTTTGTCCCTTTAGATTTCTAGGTATTATTCTCATACTGATAAGGAACAACTCATGATAACCGATACAAAATTCTGATTTTCCGCCTTGATGTTCATGATTGACTCTTGTGAATTCCAAGCTATATGATATACTGCCTTAATATGATGTTTAAAATTCAACATCATTTGTAATCAGTAACCTTTTCCAGGGGAAGACAGATAATTGATAACACTTCTCATTTTTCTAAATGTCTAACCAATATATTTCCCCTGCTACAGTGGAACTCTATTTTTTTTAACCAATGTTGGAGAGAAAAAATAAAACCAGCATTTAAAAATATGCAGTTTAACATGAGACATATACTCTATATCTTGTCCAAGCAAATCTACATTTTGGGAAATATCTATAATAGCGTTTATTCTTGTTATGATTATATGGATTTTTCCCACCGCCTTTTTGTGCATGATAGAATATAATGAATACATTATTTCTTCCCATGGCAACTTTATTCTGTCTTCACTTATTTATGCCACTATATTAAACACATCCCAGACTGCATATGCGCCTATCACAGGTTCATTCCTAGTTCCATGGCCCTTCACTTCCCTGCTCAGCATTCAATTACTTCCAACAACCTTCCTCTGCCGACACTGTCAGAAAACGGAATGCCATACAACAGCTAGAACCAGAAACTCAGAAATAACTAGTATCTTGAATTCATATGATTATTTGTTCCTGCCTTGCTTCCCATCTCCCCTCCCCGGCTCCAGATAATTGCTAACATCTCCACTCAGCTACCAAATAGTCTCCTAAATTTAATTACTACCTATCTGCACTACAGTTTACTGGATGCTGACATGGAAGTAATTAATTTATCACCATCCAGTATGCCAAGGGGATCCTAACTTACTGCTTTCCTGTTTGCAACTCTGGCTACTGAAACTTCTTATTCTTGTAACACCTAACACAATGACGTTATTTTATTTTATTTTATGAGGTGGAGTCTTGCTCTGCTGCCCAGGCTGGAGTGCAGTAGCCTGATCTCGGCTCATCATAATCTCCGCCTCCCCAGTACAATTGATTCTTCTGCCTCAGCCTCCCAAGTAGCTGGGATTACAGGCATGTGTCATTATGCCCAGCTAATTTTGTATTTTTAATAGAGATGGCGTTTCGCCATATTGGCCAGGCTGGTCTCATACACCTGATGTCAGGTGATCCATCCACCTTATCCTCCCAAAATGCTGGATTATAGGCATGAGCCACCACACCTGGCCCCAACACAGTGACTTTTAACACATTTTTGCTAGACTATTTAGTAAATAGTGTATTTGCAGCAATAATATCTTATTTAGAAAGGAGACTTCTTAGCCAATATCCTGCCCTCCCCCTCAAAAATTAATTAACACAAACAGCAATAAAACTCTGTCCCCAGATCTTAGAAGAGATTAATAGATAATACACATCATATAAATCAACTAAACTAACTTTCCATCGTCACTGCTTATATAATATGGCTCCATATTTTTAATGTAATATATGCAGTCTCATGTGCAGGAAGCTATCTTCTACTTATGTGCACGTGTGTGTGTGTGCACATGTTCTATAAATAGTGAGAAACAGAAAATAAAGCTATGAATCGCATAGATAGCACTGTGTGTATGGTGTCACATGACTTATGTACCATGATTGTCTGAACTTCCTATAGTATAAGGATTTTTTAAAACACCATTGATCTTCTTGATTTTTATCTTGTTCTTTATCTAGAGGAAAATACGTATATATTTCACATTGGAAAATGCATACATTTCACATATTTTTCCCAAGCATTTTCTGGAGAGGAAAAACAAGTCATTAACTCAATTTAATTTAGTAGATTATGTTCAATTTATTTCCTAAGTCACTAATGGCTAAAGAGTGAATAGGTAACTACATATAAAAGACTAACTTGAGGCCGGGCGCGGTGGCTCAAGCCTGTAATCCCAGCACTTTGGGAGGCCGAGGCGGGTGGATCACGAGGTCAAGAGATCGAGAGCATCCTGGTCAACATGGTGAAACCCCGTCTCTACTAAAAATACAAAAAATTAGCTGGGCATGGTGGCACGTGCCTGTAATCCCAGCTACTCAGGAGGCTGAGGCAGGAGAATTGCCTGAACACAGGAGGCGGAGGTTGCGATGAGCCGAGATCGCGCCATTGCACTCTAGCCTAGGTAACAAGAGCGAAACTCCGTCTCAAAAAAAATAAAATAAAATAAAAGACTAACTTGAAACTTCATTAGGCTTATGTAAATATCTGCCAACTATAGACACTGGCTCAAATAGGTCATTGTCTGTACTTCAGTGAGCAGCAGATTGTTATGCTTGCCACAAGTAACTCTCAGCCACAACCCTGTGGACAGGCTAAAGCTGAACAGCTGGGTAATGCAGGCCCACGATGTACTTCAAAATATATGGTGACCATTTATTGTCAAAACTTAAACAGAGAGGGCTATGTTCTTCCCACATGGTCACCTCATTGCTTAATTTATATTTATAGCTGGCCTCTCTACCATCTGTGCACGCGGCTTTTGCTGCATCTCTGAGGAATTGGAGTGGCATTATTTGAAGACCTGATTAAACATCCAGGAAAAAGCAATCTATCAAGTGTAAGGGGGAAATGCAAGACAGTCACAATGGTGTCCTGTCACGCTTTCAAATTTTTATCTTCATTTTCTTTTCCTTTCTTTTTAATCCAATGCCAAACACAATAAACAACAACCAAGAGTGTAGAAGGCAGGGACAACACTCAACCATCTAGATGGAAAATGAATGAATTATCAAGATTTTCCTAGGCTCTAGTAAGGAGCTAAATGACATTTCTGCTGAGCAGAGCCTTGATGTTTCATGATCACACAGACCTAAACAAATCAGGGCCCAAGTGAAATGCAAGATACCATGAATTAAAGGCTACCTGTAGAGTTCCTGGTATAAGTAAAACTGAACATCTATAATAGGTTGACTGAATAAGCTGAACTATTGGAAATTAAAAGGAAGTAGCTTTTTATTTTTCTGCTGTCATCCATCCTCTAACACACTCTGTCAGCTCTGCCTTCCGAACCCTGATTGCAACTTGGGTCAATGCTCTGGCCCTGGGGCGAGGTAAGTATTTAAAAAGCCTTATCTTCAGGTATTCAAAAATGAAACAATCAAAACCCCAGGGAATAACAACCTCCCCACTTCCACAACACGCAACACCTCAGTGAGAACTAAATCAAAACATTAAACTAATAGTTTAAAATTTCTCTCCAGGGAGGGATAACATGGGGAGAAATGCTGGATATAGTACACACCTAAAGTAAAATGAAAAATAATAATAATAAAATTAATTAATTAATTAAAAAAATTTCTCTCGATCTCTCAAAACAGGCGTAGACTGTAAATTGGGAAGGGGGACAGTAGGACTCCCATCATCTGTCTTTCCATCTCTCAGTTCACTTCTCCCTTCTGCTTAGGGCCTCTCCAGTGTCAGAGAGGGAAGGAGGGATTTGGAATAAAGAGACAAAGACTGTTTTTCTCAGCTTGTCCTTTCAAAAGTCCACACTCATGGAAGATAGCTACATGTTTCTTTTTTTGTGAAGCAGCTCTGTGAGTTCTTCAGAAAACTTCCACCTTAGAAATGCAGTCACTGGACCCCTCCTGGAGTTGACCAAGCACTCTCTGGCTGACCTGCACCCCCCCTCCTAGCTCAGCTCCATCCGGGCGCCTGTCCCTCTAGTGACTTGGTTGGGATGGCATCAGCAGACAGGACCTCTGGAGCAAGGTCCTTTCGAGAAAACTTCAGCCTTGCCTTCTGCAAATGGAACTCACATCCTTGTTCTTCTCAAGAGTGGAAATGGGGCTTCTTCCCACTGTTGTCCTCTTTTTTCTCTTCCTTGCATTGTAGACAGCTCCAGGTGATTTTTAGACAGTGTGGAGGCTAAAGCAACTCCATGTTGGAAGCGAATATACCATGTTTATTGGCTTCTGATTAACCCCTCTTCTGGGAAGTCCTCTAAGATTTCCTGTTTATCTATTGTTCCTGTGTAACAGCAGGTACTCACCATAAATCCTGCCATTAGGTGAGAAAACTTTGGTGTTACTGTACTTCCATCAACCCACACTTCCCTTCTAAACCACCTCTCTCTCTCCCCTGGTATATAAGCCCTGGGTCTGGGGTGTAGTGGCACGGGGATCCACGATGTTGTCTCAGCACTGCCAGAGATACAGATATGGCTCCTGTTCATATGTCCCTGTTAAGTATTTCTAAGAAACCAGATTTGTCAGCCTCTTTGGTCTCTCAGCTTCCTCAGACATTGGGGGCAGGTTTGTATAGACCATGAAACAGCCAGAATATAAAGTTGCCCATTTCCCGTAATCAGTCCTCAGCAACACACACACCATAAACACACATACCACAAACACACACACACACACACACACACACACACACACACACACACACACAGAGTCTAAAAGGTTTTCCTGGTGTCTTTACAACTTGGCTTGTATAAGAGAGAAAATATCATGACAACCTCTCATCCTATGAATTCTAGCACTTCAAAGAATCCTCCATCCCTGTGAGCAGTTGCAGGAGATTGTCACTGGGCTTCTTCGGTCAGTGCCAAGTGCTAGGAGAATATATCTTACAACTCCGTTAGAAATATGAAGTCACTTATCTTGCATTGCCCTCAGCTTTATGGCCTTAGCCAAAAAAAAAAAAAAAAAGGAAAAAAATCAAACTTAACTAGAATTCTCTTGTTCTGCGACTTGTGTAGCAGCCATACTTTTGTTACTAATGATATGGTGCAGTTTTTAAAGTATGGCTCACATAAGAGACTGATTTTAAAGGTTCCTTTTTTCCTACTCATCCATTACCAGTTCAGTAGAAAACAATAGACTTAGTCACACAAATAAAATTACACTGACACTTAGAGCACATCAGTTGGAGGGAAAAGAAGCCCAACAGAAAAATGTGATCTCCAGAAAAAGTCAATTGCCCCTTTTAATTCCTATATAGTTCCTTTGGCTTTACTCATCTGGGATTGTTGTTCTGTAGTTTTTTTTTTTTTTTTTAATTTCAATCAAGGAAAACGGAGAATGTCATCTTTGTGACTATTACTATGAATCCTCAGGTAATTGGCTAGGAATATGTAAAATATAAAGACTTAATCGGCACATTTTAAATGAAAGCCAAAAACTATGTCTTATATATTTTTGCTACTTTATATTAAACTTACTTCAGGGAAAGATTAACACAAAAGTGAGCCATGTCAAAAGGAAGAAAATTGGTCCAAAAGAGTAGAAATGTACATAACCTGATAAATTACTTATGGAAGATATTAATATTTTGAAGTATTTGGTTCTGTACAAACAACTGTCTTGTCCCTGTTTTAACCTTCTTTAGTATTAATCATTTTGGAGCAGCAGAACGGGTTCTTTTGTTTTTATCTTTGTCTCTCCTCCCAAGAAACTGTGCTGTTATAGAGAAATTACATGACAGGTCTAACATAAATTGATTCTAGTTTTGGTTTTGCTGTTGTTTTTGAGACAGAGTCTTGCTCTGTTGCCCAGGTTGTAGTGCAGTAGTGTGATCATAGCTCATTGCAGCTTCAACATCCTGGGCTCAAATGATTGTCCTGCTTCAGCCTTCCAAGTAGCTGGACTACAGGCATGTGCCACCATGCCCAGCTAGTTTTTAAATATTTTTGTATTTTTAGTAGAGACAAAGTCTTCCCAAGTTGTCCAGGTTGGTCTCAAATTCCTGGTTTCAAGCAATCCTCACCCCTCAATGTCCCAAAGAGCTGGAATGGCAGGCATGAGCCACTGTGCCCAGCCTTATTCTAGAATTCTATAATTCACCACTACATTAAACTTCCAAAAGACTAAAAAATAAAATGACATTTTCTGCAATTACAATAAAAAGGAGCAATTCTTCAAGATCTATTTGATACGGTCTGGATCCGTGTCCCCACCGAAATCTCATATTGAATTATAATCCCCAATGTTGGAGGTGGGGCTGATGGGAGGTGATTAGATCACGGGGGCAGATTTCCCTGTTGGTGCTGTTCTCCTGATAGTGACTGAATTCTCATGAGATCTGGTTATTTAAGATTATGTAGCCCTTCCCTGCCTTTCTCTTGCACCAGCCACATAAATGCACCTGCTTCCCCTATGCCTTCTGCCATGACTGCAAGTTTCCTGAGGCCTCCCCAGAAGCCCAGCAGATGACCAGCTTCATACTTCCTATACAGCCTGCAGAACCATGAGCCAATTAAACCTCTTTTCTTTATAAATCACTCAGTTTCAGATATTTCTCTATAGCAGAATGAGAACAAACTAATGCACTACTTAAAAGAAGAGAAAGCTGGCTTTACTTTCAAGTGGTTATATCTATTTCTCTACCAACTTCCACTGATTCAAGACTATATTTAAGAATATATGTATAGTCCTTATGTATATGTATTTTTAGGTATGTGCCTATGTATATATGCACATATATAACTAAAATATACACATAACATATATGCAAGATATATATTTCATATTTAAATAGAATGCTGGGAAGAAAGGCAGGCTATAAAAAAGGAAGAAGGTAATAATTTAGTAGTTATTGCCTTGAAAACCAGAGGCCCTATTATTCATGATGACTATCTCATTGGAGATACACATATACATATAATTTTCTAGCAGGAATATATCATCAATACACAAGTATACACCTTAATTAAATAAACAATTTCATATTGCCATATTTGCTTGGAGGAGTAGGGAAAACAGCATGGATTTTACAAACAGACTATGGATAATTTTAAATGCAGGTACCAAAGCAAAGTTCTTATTTTCTTACCAGGCTTAGGGACGATGAGCTGTGCACTAGTCTGAGCATTTCCAGCCTCATTTTCAGCCACACATTGATAAAAGCCTTCATCTGACTTCACTACCCCAAGTATCCGTAAGTTGCTTCCTCCCTAGGGAAAAAAAAGCAGGTGAGATATTTTAAAAAACAAAAAACTCAAGGGGACAAAATGAACTTAGACGAGACCAAAGTTTAATAAAACACCACAGAAGAATCAGCAGGAGAGGCCATGAGGTGTCAGCGTCACAGACATGTCCTATGCCACCTGGGAAATGTCACACATTCCCAATTTTCTTTTCTGAATTCACAGGCATCAGTTTAACCTAGCCCTGCAATAAAAAATATGTTGACAAAAATATACATCATCCTGAATATCTAAATGTGCAGTCAACGGACAAGTCTTTTATTAGGTATATATTAGCAGCAAAAGAAATATCATTCTTTTACTTGTTACTGAAGGAAGTTCAGGTTTAGTAGCTGCCCAGGAAAAACAGAAAAATACGTAAATACTGATAACTGCAGATTCTAAAGGATAAGAAGTCAAAGTTGGATATTTCCTGGAAGTGTGTGCCCAGAAAAATGTCTAAAAATCCTTTAAAAATATTAATGCCTTTAACATATACCCTTTTGCGGTTTGGAGAGGGGAGTATGGTGAATATTTTATACCTGTGTGGTTCCTGTTTTATGGCTGAAACGCTTCACCCATAAAGACTAAATACACCAACATTAACTCCTTTTATTTAAAAATTGAGCCACCATGGTTTTCAAGGATGGATGATAAAATGATCTAGAGATATCATTTAATTGTACTAACTCAGTTTATCTTCAATATTAGTGTAAGAATTAGTTAAGTAAGTGAAACGTGTTAAATCACTTCCCCTGGAGTCATTAAGAGATAAATATTACCTCATGGGGAATTCTTAAATGTTTTTAGTGTCTTGTAGTCAATTCTTAGCTGATGTAAAATTCTTTGATAAAGCTGGCTAACTTTTAACTAACAATTCTCACGGAACTTACTATTTGTGCTCAATGTTATGTGTGTGACAGACAATGGCTCTCAAATTTCTGGAGGTTTTGGAGAAATATTTTTAAGCACAATTTAATGCAAATAGAGCACATATCTTACATTTTCTTTCACCTTAAGAAAGAAGAATTTAAATAGGTTGGCTGTAATGTGTCATGCTGGGAGAAAGATTATATTCAAAATGTAGAAAAAAAAATGTTGCATTTTATCATGTGTCCTTAAGGGCACTGAACAATCTCCTTTAAGTGCAAGTACCACATACTTTAGGCATATACAACCCTTTTTAAGGTGCAGATTGGCAGATCATTTTTAATTCAGTGGTAGTGGAAATAGCATTGCCTTTAAAGGAAATAATGGATTGCTGTGGCATTTAAAAGTTAAATTTTTATCTTTCTTACTCTGTTTCTAACCAATTAAACAAATGCAACTAAAAGTGAAAAATGGTAAGTGATGATAAAAGTGATAAATATATACTTTGTGGATTTCTTCTTTAAGAACCTTTATAGTAGGCCAATATGCATGCACACAGAAATTATGAAAGTTTCTGAAAGTCGACAGATTGTGGAAGAGGCACTTAACAACAAAGGCCATTGTAATATGATGGAGAGATTGTGTCTGGACTCACAGGATGGCTATGCTCTAGTTTCATACTGTCTGGGAGACCAGGCTTTGTTGACAGCTCTTTGAAAGAGTCATGTCTGCTTCTCAAACATAAGTAGACCTAAAACCCTCTTCTTTAGCTGCAAATTCTTTGCTATTTGAAAAGAACATTTTATTGTTCTCAGATACTCATATACCTAAAATCAGAACCTCCAATGCTGACCTATACCTCTAGGCGAGTTTTCACAGAGCATTTTGCAAATGAGACAAGCATTCTGCCAGTAACAGTGAAAACTACAGTAATGGAAGGTATTGAGCACTCCCTGTGTACTAGGGCAACAGTTCACTGAATAGAGTACCATTACCGCTATTATCTCCCACAATAGGGATAAAAAGTGAACTAAAACTTATAGGAAACTACAAAAGTTATTCCTCTTAGCTTCAATTTGTTCCAGTATTCAAAATTACAAAGCAATATGTACTCTGAGTCTTCATGGCCTCTCTATCACTGCAGCCACCAATGCCACCAGCATTCAGTGTCCTCATCACCACATCAACACTGCCCTTCTCAACTGCTCATGTAGGATCAGCTGGTCCTACGTGGCAGGGTAGAAAAAATAAGGTGTCTGTATTACCAAGTGAAGACTTCCATAATCATAAGTAGAACATCTTATGAAACTGTATTAAAATGGGTAAAGGTCAAAGAAGTAAGAGATTCTTGGCTTAAGTCTAGAATTAGGTTCTAAACTCTTTTCAATAAACCAGCAGTGAAAGTGTGAAACTGCTCAGAAAGTCTTAGGCTCTCTGTATTTCATTTATCTTTGTCTGTTTGTATGTCTTAAAGTCTTATCTGTAAAACCTGAGGGCTGAATTCTTTGATCACTGTTTTTCAGCTCAAAAATTCTTAGGTCTTGAAAATCATTTACTTTATTTGAATAATTTTCTTAACACACCACAAAAAAATCTCCCACAAGAGCCTTTTTCTTTTTGTTCAGGAAGAAAAACATGTGAAAGAAATAGGAAACAATGAATGGGATTGGAAAACAAATATGAAAAAAAAATAATTACCACTATCTGAAAATAATCACTAGGAATGACCACATCTCCATTCTTCATCCAATTCACAGTGGGCACAGGCTTTCCAGAGACTGTACATTCAAACTCAATATCCATGCTTTCATAGGCATAGAGGTTGGAAGGATGATTTAAAAACCATGGCGGAACTGCAAAGACAGAAAAAAAAAGTGAGTGGGTGGGGGTGTGAACTTGCATGCAACTGAGTTTAAAACACTTCTCTGGGATAGAAAATAGTTGTAATTCAAATCATTCCTTAAACCCTTAGCTTATTATACAGGAACTATTACAAAACAAATCTTTTGTTCCCCCAAATGCAGTTAAACAGTTGCAATTAATGGTGTTCTGCCACAAGGAAAGAAAAAAAGAAACGCTTAAAAAAATAAATACATATTAAACATTCTGAATACCCAAGTGTTTGGATCCAGTTGACCTACACATAGAAAGGTACATAAGTCTTTGGAAGCTGTTCTAATGAAGCAAAGAAAGGGAAGCTGGTGGAGCTGAGACAACCCAGAGTGTAAGATAAGAAAGCTCAGATGCCCTTTAATTCTAGAGTTTCATTAGGATTGAGTTAATGTGATGGACTGATTTTCTCTTGAAACTGGTTATAGTGATAGGGAACTACAATATGCATGTGTCATTTTTATTGTGGCCACATTCTTATTGTCTTAGCAATTATCTATTGTAGTGTATTACTGTACTGTATTATTATTTTCTCAGCATGGTATGTGATATACTAATTTAATTCCATTTCTTAATTATCATAACACTCGTTACTCTATGATGGAAATTTGCAATTGAATGAAAATTACAAATATAGCACATCTTTGCTAATGAATCTTTCAGGCTTAGTCCCTCAAAATCTTGCCTAGGAGAAAGAAAATTTAAAAAGTAATGTTTATCCTTTTCCATGGGGAAACTTAGAGTGTTGTCAGGTTTCAATATTCTTATTGACTGAGAAGCCAGATTAAATTCACAGTGAAGTAGAAGCCATGATCTTGTTTCACCTAGAAAATGGATTCATATTTTTAGTAGCCATTATCAAAGGTAGACTGTTTTTGTCATTTTTGTCATGCTTAATGAGTGACGAGTGCTAATTTTTTGATTAAGTCACTGCTGTATTTTGCTCTAACATCCATCAGCAAAACTTTCCCAACACCAAAGTTAACTTAACAATCTTTGACGGCCATTGCCTTCTAGAAAAATAGGAAAGCTGACAAAAACTCCCAGGATTCAAGTCCTGATTTTTCCTACTGAATGATCTCTCTTTCTCTCTTATTTTCCTGATTAGTAACTAAATATTTGGACCTCTACCACTAAACAACTTATAAATTCTTTAATCCTAAATCAAGTTGATTTAGATGATGTGGCTGGGAAACATTAATATTCATGGCCTAAAACCCACACAAAATATGTGTCTGAGAGCCATTGTAAACAGAACATGTACTCTTTGTCTACAGGGCTAAAATTATTTATTTATTATTAATGATGTTAATATGACTTTTTTGATTCCTTAGCCAAATTCACCAACAGTAAATCAAAAAACATCAAAATATTAAATAAATGTCTCTGAGCAGATATATTAGTTAAATATATGAAACAGTTCTATTCTGTTGTCTGTTTTTCCAAAGACTTTGGTCAAGCGTTCATTTACTAGCCAATATTCAACATTTACTGAGAGCTGACAATGCACAATTTATTAGTCTAAGCCCTTTACAGTTATTATTCTCACTCCCACTAGCTGAAGCAGATTCTATTATCCCCACTTTACAAATGGAGGGATTGAAGTACAAGGTGTTTAAATAACTTTCCCCAAATTACACATCTTGTAAATTGTGAAGCCAGACAGTCTGATTCCCTGCCTACGTACTAAACTGATTTGCTATAATTGTCTTTTTTGCAGCTTGAAAATCCTGGTGGAAAGATAATGCAATAATATTTCCAGAGTCTCAGAGATAATGGTGATAAGCAATTTGAACCATTAAATAAAAACACATGTTTCTAACCCTCCTCCCCCTTGAAGTTCTTTCCTGGTGCCGTAAAAACTACCCGAATCACTCCATCCTTACTGTTTCTGAAATCATTATGTCTACATTAGAGTTTTTCAAAATTTAGGTCACATCCATTAGTATAACTTGAAATTAATAGACTGCGTTGAGACTAAAATTTAAATACGTATGTTTACATATATGTACACAGAGAGAGAGAAAAAGAGAGAGATTAGGAATAGAAAGTATTGGGAATATAGAGGGAGAAAAAAGGAGAGAAGAGAATACCAAATTTATATTGAAGAAGAGAAAACAGAAGCTTCAAGGGTCAAAATAACAGAGCCAGGTTGGGCTGCGTTTAAATCTCAGGCCCTTCTCTCACTCTAAGTGCCTCTGTTACTATCCCATTTATAACCTGGAGATAAGAACTGAGATTAATGACAGTTAATGTTCTTGAATAACAGTACATAATTGTATGATAAAGAAAACAAATGCAAAAATATATCACAGTGTATCACTGGTAGCAAATATAATTATTGTATATAATTATACGTAAATGCATAAATATGTACGGTACGTCTGTGTATGGGTGTGTATGTGTGTGTATGTGTGTAGCCTCTTGCTTTTTCCAATTTTATTATTTCCTGATTCTCCAATTAGTTTTCTATATTTTCAGTGTCAAAAATAATGTGCATACATAAGAGAATTTCTTAAAAACAAATTACTGAGTTTAAGTGATTGCTGTTTTCACATAATTTCATGCAGATTCACTGTTTCTCTAATTTGGGGTGATAGGACTCATTTTCCTTTTTATTAACTTTTCAGTGGAACTAAATAAAGCAAAGCTGATCACATAATGAATTTGTAAAACCATCTCTTTTATTGATTAATAGAGGGATTTCCTATTAACCAAGGGGAAAATAATCTGACTTAACCATATAATTATAGTTGTAATACTGCTAAGTACCACATGAAAAGCTCAACAATTATTTCCTGCTTACAAATGTATATGTGAGTTTTGATCTGTATTTTGTAATTTTATTATATTTCTTAGGCTTTTAGCATTACACTGGACACCTTGTCTTCTCTGGCTATCTTGGTATCTTTATTTCCATGTTAGATTCTCTAACTTTCACATTCAATGAATGATAAGAAAAAATAAAGAGTGAAGAATGAGGTACCATGACTATTTGGGGAAAATAACAGGTATTGGTTATTTTAGAACACATTTCAGAAATATTGTTAAAGTGTATCTTCCTACTTCCTGATCAAAAGTTATTAAAATACTTACGTAACATGGGAGAGGGTCTTAAAAAGGTCTAAATATACAGGCTTGGGTAGTAGTAGGAATTAGGTTAAAGCTTTCTTTCTTTTAAATAATACATCACTGAATTACTGCTTACTTCTTAAACTTATCATCCACACATGACTTACATATACCCCATGCTTCAATGATACAAATGATCCTTTTTAAATTCCAAGTCTTTGTAAATTCTATTTTCTAATCCTGAAATGTTTACTGTTTCACTTTATAATATAGACAGTGAGGTTTTGCTATATCCCACCCAAGTCTTACCTTGAGTTATAGTTCCCATAATCCCCACTTGTCATGGGAGGGACTCAGCAGGGAGGAAGGTAATTTGGACATGGAGACAGTTACCTCATGCTATTCTCATGATAGTGAGTGAGTTCTCATGAGATCTGAAGGTTTTTTGTTTGTTTGTTTTTAAGGATCCAGTTCCATTTATTTGTCATATCTCTCTTGTTTTCTTTCATATAGGACAAAAAAAAATCCCCTTTCATTTATTTTATGACTCTGACACTTTAAAAAAGTATAGGCCAGTTATTGTGCAAAATGTCTCTCATTTTGAATTTTTCTGACGCTTCCTCATGATGAGAGTCACGTTTTGGCACCTTTGGCAGGAACATCTTTACAAGTGATGCTATGTTCTCATTGCTTCCAATCAGAAGGCACACAATTGGTCCCATTACTAACCATATTCACTTTGATTACCTAGTGATGTCTTCCAGGCATTTCCAATGTATTCTTTCTTCCTTTGTAATAAGTATGTAATATTAAATTTTTTTCTTTTTTTAATTGCATTTTATGTTTTGGGGTACATGTGAAGAACATGCAAGATTGTTGCATAGGTACACACATGGCAGTGTGATTTGCTGCCTTCCTCCCCATCACCTATATCTGGCATTTCTCCCCATGCTATCTCTCCCAGTTTTATAAGAGGCTTTTCCTTTTTTCATTTGGAACTTCTTGCTGCCGCCATGTGAAGATGGACATGTTTGCTTCCCCTTCCGCTATGACTATAAGTTTCCTGAGGACTCCCCAGCCATGCAGAACTGTTAGTCAATTAAACCTCTTTCCTTTATAAATTACCCAGGCTCCAGTATATATTTATCAGTAGCATGAGAATGGACTAATAGAGACACACTCCCTATCCTTCATGAAGCTACTTCTTCAAGAAGGATCTCCTGATTTTTTCTTGAAAAATTTTCTTTCCTTTTGGGAACCCTGTGGTGCTTATTTTAATTGATTTGTGGAATTTGACTTGGTTTCTCTGGCACTCTACTTATTTGTGTATATGTTTTGCCTTGACATTAGTATGTGACTTCTCCATGGAAGAGGCTCTATCATGCTACCATGAAATCGGTATGTAACTTAATACATTTTTGGTGAGTACACTATTCTGCAGCGCACTGCACAAATAAAGTTTACCCAATTTTTCTCTTCTCTTTTGATCTCTGTTGTTGCTGTTTTTTTATCAGTGATGAATAAACTAGGATCTAGGATATTTTTGTCCCATTTTAGGATTGCTTCCTATAACTTATGATTGAGGTATAATCATGTTACAGCATTTACTGCTCTGGAGTCCTATACAAATTGATAAAGCCATCTCTAGTTAAAGGGTCACGGGAAATACCATTTTTTAAATTATAACAAAACTTTCATTGTCAACTTCTGTTTTCAAAATGTTGTCAATGAACTGTCTTTGTTCACAGAATAAAGGCCAAGTTTGTAACTTTATATTTAATAACTCAGAGGTTAAAAACTTACCTGCTCAAATCTTATTTCTCATTCCTCTTCTAAAGAAATCATCTAATCTACTTAAACCAATTCTACCTGCATTAAAACACGACATAATAGTTAAAATGTCTCTTTAGGATGATTTAATATAATTGCTTTATTTTGCAGATCAAAAAACTGACTAAAGAGTGAATATTATTCATCAGTGGCCATGGATATATTTCTTAAACATATTTATGGTCATGGATTCCTGTCTGGAAGTACATTCCTCAGATAATATATGTTATATTTATTCTCCAAGAAGCAACTCACATCTCTCTTTTCCATAATGTTCCATGAAGCTGTGAATTTCTGCTTCTTGCAGTGCTCTATCTCCATGCCCAATTTTTACACCACTTATTATTATAAATTATCTTCCACATATTTCACTATTTACCAACCGGATTAAGGTTCTTAAAGATGGAGGCTGAAGCATATGTGTGTTTGTTTTTTAAATCCCTTTGCACATTATATAACTCCCCACTTTTCCTACTTCTGTGGAAGGACTCATTTCACTATTTAAGCTTTTTGGTTGGCAGCAATTTCCTAATGACCAACAAAAGTATCATGAATTTTTATCAAATTGTTCCATTTACATAGTATTAGCCCATTGAAAAGCTTAGTACATGGCCGGGCGCGGTGGCTCAAGCCTGTAATCCCAGCACTTTGGGAGGCCGAGGCGGGTGGATCACGAGGTCAAGAGATCGAGACCATCCTGGTCAACATGGTGAAACCCCGTCTCTACTAAAAATACAAAAAATTAGCTGGGCATGGTGGTGCGTGCCTGTAATCCCAGCTACTCAGGAGGCTGAGGCAGGAGAATTGCCTGAACCCAGGAGGCGGAGGTTGCGGTGAGCCGAGATCGCGCCATTGCACTCCAGCCTGGGTAACATGAGTGAAACTCCGTCTCAAAAAAAAAAAAAAAAAAAAAGAAAAGCTTAGTACACATGTCCATTGTTTCAAGAATTTCGGGCAAGATACTGACTTCAGATATACTTTCCTTCTTTGGATAAAATCCATGGCCAGAAATAAAATGTTCACATTTCCATCAGATCTGGGTTTCCTAGGATCTTTGCAAGTACTTCTAGTATGTACATAAAGAAGAATTATTTTTATGGAAGTCTGAGAGAAGGAATCCCAACAAAAAAAAATGACTAATAAGAGATAGAAACGTAGAAAAAATATAATTCTTTTTTTTAAAGTCTGTCATATTTAGACATGCATAATACATGAGAGAGACTTCCAGACTGCAATTGCTAGATTGTACAAGCAAACCTTAAATTTGGGTAAAAGTTTTCTTTATCTGTTTATTTTTTTTTCATGTTTATATGCTACGACTACTTGTTTAAATCCTGTACAATAAAATATATTCTGGATTTGAGCTCCAAAGTCATCACCAGCAGCCTAAATAGTATTATGGGTTTTATTTTACATAATAAATTCCCATAAGTATTTTCTGCAACACCTCATATTGCTGAAGACTTGGTTTCTTTTTATTTTAACTTTTAGATGTTACTTAGCTATTCTTTTCTAGTTACTTAAGTATGTAATAAATATGGGTCAATTGTAAAATATCACTGTAATACATAATATTTTCCACATTATCTAAACTTTGAAAACATATTAGATAACTGAAAACATGGTATTCCAAAAAATTACCACAGCTCCTTGAAATGACAAGAAATGCATTTTTAAAACCATGCAGGTGGTTTTAAATTAACAACAGACAATAGAAACCACTCTGGTGACTGAACAACATGAATTAAAGAAAAAAGACAGATTGATGAACAGATTTTATTAGGAGAAAGATAAAAATAAGCATAATCTTTGAGTGGCTGTGATTCTGCCCTGAGAATAGTCAGCTCATTTCCCTGAAGCCATGTACCTTTAGACTTCATTGGTTCATTTTTGTTGAAATATTGGACATAATAAGCCCATTAATCTTTGGAACGCATATATCTGAAAAGACTAATCACACCAAATGTCTTCAGAGGAGTTTGCTGCCAAATTGTGCTACCTCTATATCCAAAACAAATGGGTTATTTCAAGTGCAGTATTAAAACAGTATAAACAGATCGTTTCACTTTAAGGAGTCATTGTTTCACATATAACTGAGTTCAGATTACTACAAAGGAAGCCATCTGGCATGAAGTGTGGGTTTGGAGATAACATATTGGTATGGTTTGGCTCTGTGTGCCCACCCCATCTCATCTGGAATTGTAATCCCCACATGTTGAGAGAGGGATCTGGTAGGAGATGACCGGATCATAGGGGCAGTTTCCCCCATGTTGTTTTCATGATAGTGAGTTCTCAGGAGAGCTGATGGTTTTAAAGTGTGCCACTTCCTCACTTTCTCCTGCCACCTTGTGAAGACATATGTGTCTTGCTTCCCCTTTGCCTTCCGCCATGATTTTAAGTTTCCAAAGACTTCCCCAGCCATGCAGAACTGTGAGTCAATTAAAGCTCTTTTCTTTATAAATTACTCAGACTCAGGTAGTATTTATAGCAGTGTGAGAAAGGACTAATACACATATCATAAGAGAAAAAATATTCTTTGTAAATGCAGCTTCTCTGTTAAACATACCTTAACAAAATCCTCATTCTAGGCAATAGCGTAAGAGACTTCTCAATTTAGACTTGAGAAATGCAACCCCACAGTTTCAATTCTTCCTGCACCAACTCTTGTTGCCAGAGTAACTTGTATTCAGCTAACTTGATGTTTAAATGCATAATCCTTCTTTCCACTCTTTTTTAAACAAGGTGCTGTGACAATGCATCTTCTGTCCTATTCAGCACTTCTCTCCAGGCCTTTTCTTAAGTGACAAGTGACTTGAAGTCTGCTTAATATTTCTCTCTAGTTTATTTCCTCCTACCTACCTATCTGTATTTTCTCATAGGACTGGGTTGTTCAGATTTACATTTGATTCTCCGTAAGAGCGTCTCTCACACATACCTGACTACACTATCTAAAAATTTAGGTTAAGCAGGCTTCTAGCCTTAAGAGATTAGAATGTATTACACATTGAAAATAACAGCATACTTAAGTTACATTCTATTAATAATGATTGGACTTCTACTGTTCTTGAAAAACGGATTTCAAGGTATGAATTTTATTCTAAGCATTTTCTATTCCATAAGTCCTTTCAATCTAGTCTGACAGTGATTATTTCCATGATAAGGGGAATGTGCTTAGGTGCTCTGACAACTTCTGGAATACGTTAACTTTATTTTTCCTGACACAGGTGTAAGCCATAGTGGGATATTTAATTTTATATATGTTTTCTCAAACTGAAGTAAATATATTATTACTGAAAACTACATGACAGGAAAGTAGTGGATCCTACAGCAATTCATCCCATTGTGGCATCAATTTGGATATGAATTCACTAAGCTACTAACTCCTTGAGAACATGGATTGTCTTATTTATCTTTGTGTCCCAAGGGCCAAGCATGGGATAGGTGCTTAGTAAATATTTACAGATGACCAGACATAAGTGTAGCTCAGTCCCTACAGGCAAACCCCTATGCATTGAGTCACCTTCTGGCTGCAGATGAGTTACAGCTTTGGAAAATATAAGTGGGGCATGACATTTAAGATACAAGGGGATTCTTTTATTCTAAAGTGAATATTAATTGCATCAACAGAGTATTAGAAGACACAAATGGTAAGCAATTTTGCTATCATTGGAAATCACAATATTTTAATAATCTTAGAGAAATAAAAGTTTAGAATATTTGAATTTATTTTCCACACCCTCATAGTACACTTATTATGAGCACAATTTGCTGAGAAATACTTCCTCCTATCTAAAAATTCTGCTGTATATGCTGTGGGATAAAAAGCATTTACAGTCCTTCATATAAGCCACAAAATGATGCTAGATCTGTCCACACAATTTTCTTTAGCCAGACAAATAATCCCATTACCCTTCCTCAGTTCTAGCTCTTTCTGTAATCAGAGTTGTTTCTCTCTAAATCCAGACTAAGCTTTCTATTTCTCTCTTTAATAGTGGAGCCTAGGATCAAATTCAGAGCAAAATTTTGTGAGGCTCAAACCAGTGATAATAATAGGAGAATTATCTAAGCGTTCTAATTCTATATACTTACTGACATTATTGCTATGCATTCATTAATACAGTGGCTGGAAATGATTTATGTGCTATCAGTGTTCTTTGATAGATACTGACAACTCTCCAACAGTTAAGTTTGCATGTGTGTGTGTGAGCATACATATACACACATATTTATATGTGTTTCTATATATTCTCATATGACATAATTTTATATATTCTCAAATGAGAATTAAGATCCTATATAGCTGGTCCTTCATATCTGTGGTTTCTGCAGTCAAGGATTCAACCAACTGCAGATTAAAAAAAAGCAAAACAACTGCAAAAAATAAAATATATAAATGCAGTTTAACAACCATTTACACAGCATTTACACTGCATTAAGTATTATAAGTAATCTAGAGATGATTTAAAATATATGGGAGGATTTATGTAGGTTATATGCAAATATTATAACATGATTTATCAGGAATTTGAGCACTCACAGATTCCGGTATCTGCAGGAGCTCCTAAAACCTATCCCCATAAATGCTGCGGGGCTACTCTTCTTCTACATAAAATATATAATCACATAGAATACTTAAAGTGTCCTGTGCACACACAGGCTCACACAAATATATATCCATACATATACAATTGATAAACATCTTTCTTTGTCCAATTTTCAGATTAAGCTCTGAAGTAAATGACACCATGTTAAGGAAAACAAGATGTAAATGTTAAATCATATATGTTGTATGATGCCACAAATACCCAAAATAAGTTATTCAGTTCCTAACAATACATACTGACCGAAATTTGAGAGCCATTATTTTTTCTCAGTCAAATACTTTCTGGTATTACCAGTTGCCATTTGAGAGAAAATGATGTGGCTATTCTAAAAGCATAGAAAAAAATGTTTCTGTCATGCGTAAGAACTGTTTCTATGTATTTTTAACTGCATTGGAAAAGTACACAAAAATACAATAGAAAATTTGTTTATCAAGGTTCTTATTAGATATTTTATGAGGGAATGGTAGATATATAACTAAATTTTCCTCTCTTAATTCCTAATGAAATAAAATGTAAGCCCTAGTACATACATTGACACACAAAAATCACTCACGGCAGTCAAAAATTGAAAAGAAAGCATAGCAATGGCAAAGAACAACAGCAACAAAATCAAAACAAGTATTTTTGGAGTAGAGCAGAAAAAGGAGTATTTACTTTCTTATCTTCCCGTAAACCCCAGAAACTGTCCTAAAATGTTTAGAGGAAAGCCTAAGCATTCTCACTCACACCTCTAAACATCAGTCAATGGAAAATTATGAATAGCCTTAAGTTTTCGTCTTGTTTTCTTTGAGATTGAGTCTTGCTCTGTAGACCAGGCTGGAGTGCAGAGATGCCATCTTGGCTCACTACAACGGTCACCTCCTGGGTTTAAGCAATTCTCCTACCTCAGCCTCTCAAGCAGCTGGGACTATAGGTGCGCACCACCACTGTCTGCTAATTTTTGTATTTTCACTAGAGAGGGGGTTTCTCCATGTTGGCCATGCTGGTCTCGAACCTCTGACCTCAAGTGCTCTGCCCACCTTGGCCTCCCAAAGTGCTGGGATTAGGAGTGAGCCATCGTGCCCAGCCTTTCTTTTTCTGATTAAGAAGAAGTTGCAATTACTGTTGAGGAGACACACAGGAGTTGGAGGTGACTTTGAGTAAGGTAAGGCTTGTGGACCACCAATGAACTGAAGAGTTAATTGGAAACCTGAGAACAGCCCCTTCTCCCACAAACAAGAGTAGGAGACAGCACTAGCCAGCAAAGCTAGGTTTCCTAAAAGAACCTGAATGCTGCTTCAACTGAACTCATTCCCCTACCATGCCTGCTGGTTATTTAAAAATGCATAAAATGTGAAACATCCAGCCCTCAAAGTGGAGCTTAAGGGATCCCAAGAACATGGCAAGGAAGTCTAGAAGTAACCTACACTACGTTAGAGCAAGTAGGATGTCTCCACAGTGCCACTCCCACATGGTCAAGATAAAAGACAGGCATAGTAAACATGGAAACATAATACAGCCAACAGTAATGCAAAAGAGTGAGAGAAAAAGAGGTTTGGGGATGGAGGAAGAAAAGAGAGATTTAATGTAAGAAATAAAGCACTTAATCCAGAAGAAAATACAAGGTAGAGACGGAAAGAAACTTCTCAAGTTGCTTCGTACAACGGATTAATTTAAAAGGAAAATAAACTCAATAAAGCTAGAGATCAAAGACTAGGGGATAAAACAACAGAACTAAATGAAAGGGGAGTTAGTGGACCTTAGGTCCTTGATACATTAATCAAGAACCAAAACAACATCCTTGGATAACCAATATATAAATTAGAAAGTAAAACTATCATAATAGATGGCATCAAAAATCAAATTATCAACATATGTCAGACTTGTTATCATCAAAATGAATGTAAACGAGAAAGCTGAAGGGATTAATTAGCACAGTTTGTACCCCAAAAAACGGAGTGCAAAGAAAGATGAGGCAGTATTGAAATAACTGGCCTTCCTGATACCATGAGTCCACAAATGGGAGAGAAGATATATTCAAAGTTGTATAATAGAATATTTTTTTTCCAGGAAAATAAATTTAAGTTTTCAACCTAAAAGACTGTGTTTCTGTGAAGCTGAGTACATAAATATCCAAAGATAGAGATGTATCTAATTTAAGACATAAGATGAAGAGTAAAGATACTTAAGATATAAGATGAAGAGTAAACAATTATTTGGACATCCAGATAGAGAAAGCAAAATCAAAACACATCTATAAAAGGTGAAAGAGAATCAGTTTTCAATATGATAATATCCATTATCAGAAGACAATGGAGCACTGTTACCTGAGAATTTTACATAGGATCTTTTAATATAGAAATCTAGTTAGTCAATTATGAAAAGTGCTTAGGAAATATAGCACTTTTTAGAATAAACCTAACAATGAAATTCATGCAGTTAAGAGTGTTAGCAAACCAAAAAGTTAGGCACTGTAGTAAAATAATTGGTGGTATGTTTTGAATATGGTTATAGACACGAATAAAAGTAAACACAATGGAAACCATGGTTACCGAAAAGAATTCCATTGTTATGAACCTGAAGAGGGTGAAACAAATACTTTAGCTACTAAAGATCCAAAGGTGGGAAAATTAGAAGAGGAATCCAAAGGTAAATCTCTACTATGAGATGTTCTAATCATTCCTATCTTTTTAAGTCAGGGCTACATCCATTATGCCCTTGAATAAAAACATAACTTTTTTTTTTTTTTTTTTTTTTTTTTTTTAGAGACAATGTCTCTCTCTCTGTCACCCAGGCTGGAATGCAATGGCACAATCATGGCTTACTGCAGCCTCGACCTCCCAGGCTGAAGTGATATTCCCATGTCACTCTCCTGAGTAGCTGAGACTACAGGCTTATGCCATCATGTTTGGCTAATTTTATTTTGCTGTAGAGGTGGGGTCTCATTATGTTGCCCAATCTGGTCTTGAACTTCTGGGCTCAAGCAATCCTCCTGCCTCAGCCTCCCAAAGTGCTGAAATTACAGGCATAAGCCACTATACCTGGCCTGAAAGATTTTGTGTTTTTGGAAAACTGTCTCTGGAAGTAAATATGTCAAGGCGAAAGTGTTCAGTGGTTGTGGAAGTATAGATATATCTTTTATCATTTTTGCATTTAAATAATTTCCAAGCCATTCCTATTCAACACAGTACTGGATGTCCTGGCCAGAGCAATCAGGTTGAAGGATAAAATAAAAGGTATCCAAATAGGAAGAGAGGAAGTCAAGCTATCCCCATTTACAGATGACATTATTCTATATTTAGAAAACCCCAGTCTCTGTCCAAAAGCTCCTTGTTCTCATAAACAACTTCAGCAAACTTTCAAGATACAAAATCAATGTACAAAAATCAGTAGCATTCCTATATACCAACAACATCCAGGGTGAGAGCCAAATCAGGAACACAGTCCCATTCACAATTGCCACAAAAAGAATAAAATATCTAGGAATACAGCTAACCAGGAAGGTTAACAATCTTCAACAAGAATTACAAAACACTGCTCAAAGGTATCAGATATGACACATGGAAAACATTCCATGGTCATGGATAGGAAGAATCAATATCATTAAAACAGTCGTATTGCCTGTGATGGTTAAGTGTTAACTTCAGTGGATTAAAGAATGCAAAATATTGTTTCCGGGTGTATCTGGGTGTTACCAGAAGAAATTAACATTTGAGTCAGTGTACTGGGAGAGCAAGACCCATCCACAGTGTGTTTGGGCACCATCTACTCTGCTGCCATAATGCGCTTGTATGTTCACTGCAGCACTATTCACAATAGCAAAGACGTAGAATCAACCTAAATGCTCATCAACAGTAGGCTGGATACAGAAAATATGGTATATATACACACCATGGAATACTATGCAGCCGTAAAATAATGAGATCATGTCATTTACAGCAATGTGGATGGAGCTGGAGGCCATGATCCTTAGCAAGCTAACACGGAAACGAAAAACCAAAAACCACATGTTCTCACTTATAAATGGGAGCTACACAGCAAGAACACCTGAACAGAAAGAAGGGAACCATAGACACTGGGGCCTTTTCTGAGTGGAGGGTGGGAGGAGGGAGAAGTTCAGAAAAAAGCAACTACTGGGTACTGTCCTTATAACCTAGTGACCAAATAATCTATAAAACAAACCCCATGATGCAGTTTACCTATATAACAAACCTGAACATATACCCCTGAACCTATAATAAACACTTAAAAAATTAACAAAAAGAAACTCAGTATTCTCAAAATACAGCTCAAAACAAAAAATGCTATGTAAACAAAGATTTTTAAAATGTGCCTTTAACAGTGTGTGGAAATGGCCTTTTCCTAAATGAGTAAGCCAAGAGTGGCATATTATAACATTAAAAACAATTTTAAATATATAAACTAGATACACACACACACACACATATAATTTGAAGGAAAAACTAAAAGAAAAGAGTAGAGATATCCATTCATGTATTCAGTTAAGTATTAGTCTCATGATCATTTTTCACAGGAGAAAAACAGTATAGAGAGGTTAAGTACATTGCCCAAGGTCACAAAGACTTTAGTGGTAAGCAGACTCCAGGTGCCTGTTACCTGAACTATGCCTCAGAGAGGTAAAGATGATCTCTCTGCTCTAATTAAAGCAATAGGTTCCTATCTCTATAGGCTTTTGATGAGTTGAAGAAAGCAATATGTCTAAGCAAAATCTTGAGACTTACAAAATGAAATCCATTAACAAATATGATGATTTTATATTTGAAGGCAATGAAAGGTAGGGTCACTTATTACACATGTATTTCCAGACATGCAAGTATATATAACTTCCCAGTTCAATAAAAAAAGATTCCCACATAGCAAAAAAAAAAAAAAAAAAAAAAAAAGTGTGTGTGTATATATAGTTTTGTAAATGTATAAAATATATTTTTATAAATGTATAATATATATAAAATAATATATAATACATATAATCTATCTGCAGGGAGGGCTCACCACTATAGCCTTAAGAAGTTGGAGAACCCATTGGAAATTGTAAGAGCTTGTGTAAATAGCACATGAGTTATATAAATAGTTGATAAACATATTTACCTTCCTTTTCTTTTTATTTTATCCTACTTGTCCACTGGCGCTTGAAAACAATTCACAGAGACTGCAGTTACTGGTGACAAGCACATAAACCCTTCAGGGAGATCACATGGAGAAAACAACAACAAAATGCTTTTCTACCTCAGATTTGGTGAAAGGAGAATAAACACAGGAAGACCTGGGAAAAGCCACTGCATGAAAAAAGGAAAGTCAGGAGCTCTGCCTCCCAGCTCTGGCTGTGTTGCAGAGAGTCATGGACACAGGGCAAGTCACTGAACTCTCCTGAATTTTGGTTTGCGACTTTGAAGATCTAGAGGATACAGAATTCATTCCGTAACTTCTCATGTTTGCACATGCAAAACATTAGGATGTCAAGTCACTGAACTTTTCTTGACTTTAGTTTCTTACTTTGTAAATTGAGAAGTTTGAACTGGAGTCTGTGTTTTCAAGTTTGTTGGAATTCCTGCAAGTGTTGCTATGGGTGGGGTGGTTCTTGTATTCCTTTTCCCAACTTTTTTAACACCTTCTAACAATTAGATTTATGTTGATCTCTTCTATATACTGAGCTATTATATTAATGTAAAGTTCTATCATAACATTTTCTGCTGATAAAACAAAGTAAATTATCTGCAAGCTTTTTTTTCCAGTTTTAAAATTCTGAGTCTAACATGGAAGTATGTATGGGTGGTTCAATGCTATTCAGTTTTAACAATTTATGTAAGGTTGCTCTTGAAAAGAAAGAACAGATAAAATACAATTTTCACTTTGCTTTTTCTTCTTCCACTTAAATAATATTTGGCAAGCATTAATGCATTGCTTAAAACAATAAATACCAACATTAGCAACTCATGAAAATCACAGAAAGTGACTCAAAGGCAGTTTAAGGGTAATAGTTCAACACTTTGTTGAGAATTAACAGTATGTATTTCCTTCAAATCAACACTTGCTATGATATATTTTTAGGATTACTTGGTGAAAGTGTAATTCCAGCATTGATTATATTCTAGTTTTGAGAGTCTATTTGCCTTTTTCATTCCGGTATTTTGGCCCAAAGAATGTTTAGTTATCTACATGAAGATAACATGAGACTTCATAGTAACTTCACTGCTTTATAAGTAAGGGTTTCAGAAATCACGGAAAAAAGCATTTGTATGTGAAAGGGACAGGTTAGATTTATAAAATCCATATGACCCATCTGTAAACTTGAATGGTTTCTTGCATAGTCGATGAAAATAGTCTTTGACCATTTACCAACTATTTAAAAGCCAAGGAGGAATGATGATAAAATTCATGTGTAATTCATAGTGGTAAATTGGAATCAACCATCTGTATTTTGTAAAGTTTACTTTAGTCGGGAAGAACTCTTATCAAACTTTAAAATGGAATGTATTAATGGGAAATGACAAAGGAATACATTAGACTTTTACAAAATGACAAAATCTAGTACATGTTTAACAGCAGTGCACATCAAAAGAGATCTAAGGATTTTCACTGACCATTAAGATTTCTACTATTAAATCCCTGCCATCGTTCTTGCACTTTAGAGGACCTTGCATATTACAAATAAACATATGCAACATGTGTGTGTGTGTGTGTGTGTGTGTGTGTGTGTCTGATGTGTGTGTGTCTGTATGTGTGTGCACATGTGCATGTTAAGCTATAGATGGCCAACTCTGTCATTTGGGATAAGGCAGTCAATGCTAGCACAACATAATGTGTAACCCTAAACATCCTCTCCTGTGACTAATACTCTTCAAGCTTCAAGGAAACTCTTCTTCATCTCCTTCGCTATATCCATGAACTACAAGGGTCAAATGTAAGGCTAACTAACAATTGCTGTAATCTTACATTTTTTCCTTGCATTTCAGACTGAAATCCTCTTACACATAAAATCTCATTGGAAAAGGCTGGAAAGAAAAGCTTGAGGGAATGTTTTATGTAATTCTTCCAGTTTTACAGAATCCTTTCTACGCCTTCTCATTCTCTCAAATATTTGCATAATTGTACTTACCATATTATTCATCAATTAAAGAAAAGCTTGTTAAAAAGCTTATAATCCACCCATTGATTCTGATTAAAAAACATGTGCTCCTCAGAAGCTTCTAATATCCCTATGTGAACATTTTCACACTTATCATTCATATTTACCTTGTTTGTTTCTATATATACATTTAATTTCTGTTCACATGTCAAATATAAGGAGTCATATTAATCAACACAAGAGTTTACTTTGTGAATCATACATACATACATACATACATACAGCTACAAATGTCTATATTCTATAGCCATACTTATGCCCTTGAAAGCTTTTGCACTCGTTGACATGCCTTTAACAAAAATACAATCTGAAATATGAACATCTTTTCTGCTACTGCATGCATATTTTTAAAGGTGGTACAAATTTTCTGCATTGTGAAAAGAAAAATCTATTAAGTTAGAAGTCAAGTTAAGAGTTACATAAGGAGCTGTTTTTTGCTTGGTTATTTTTTCTTAGCCTGAACTTGAGGTGGAGCAGAAACGTAGACTGTAAGTACTTCGAGAAGAGGACACTACTTAATTATTTATTACTTTATATCCTAAAGTAATGGGTCCTGAGTAAATGCTAATTTGATTGACCAACTGGGAGCTATAAAGAGTCTTAAAGATCTAGTGCATGTCTTATATTTTATATACTAAAAGATAAGGGTAAATGGCTAATTTCTATGGCATCACACAGTTCATATATATCAGCAGCAATATCAGAACTCAAGTTTCCTGAATTTCAATTGATGGCATTTCCCTTCTACCAAACGACATTTAAAAATACATATTATGCAAGTTATCAAAGTATTTCAGTGGCCTATGCAGTCGCCTCATGATTCTGGAGCAAAGAAAATGTTCATTTTTCTTTTTCCCCAACTAAAAATGAGACTATCTTGCTTTTGCTTTATACATCAAGCAAACATGGAAGGCAAAATGGCATCAACTCCAAATTCTCTTCTTTCATGTTTTGAAGATGCTTCCTAGCAGACTTTCTTGTTATGGTATCTTTAAAAGAAGAAGATATGTTTCTTGCTCTCATAGGGAATTCCTATCTATTAACTCTTCAATAATCCTGATGTTAATCGGCAAGAACGATAATATCAAACTCTTTATGAAGTGTGAAGGTATCAGTGACATTACCTATTCTATCTAGGAAAATTTTACTTTTTAGGCAATTTCAATTTATCCTGATTTTACTTTGGCATTCACAAGCACAGTAACAGTACTTTAATGGTAGAGTTAAATGGCATCAAAGAATAGTGAGTGTGATGTGTGAGGATAGCAGGGCTAGATTTTTACTTATCCATGAGTTAATAGTTTACTAGAATTTGACAGTGCAAAAGTATCTAACTCAATTAATGGGAACAAAAAAAGAGCCCACATAGCCCAGACAAACCTAAGCAAAAAGAACAAAGCTGGAGGCATCATGCAACCTAACTTCAAACTATACTACAAGGCTACAGTAATCAAAACAGCATGGTACTGGTGCCAAAAGAGGTGCATAGGCCAATGGAAAAGAACAGAGGCCTCAGAAATAATGCCACACATCTACAACAATCTTTGACAAACCTGACAAAAACAACCAATGGGGAAAGGATTCCCTATTTAATAAATGGTGTTGGGAAAACTGGCTAGCCATATACAGAAAACTGAAACTGGACCTCTTCCTCACACCCTACACAAAAATTAACTCAAGATGGATTAAAGATTTAAACATAAGACCTAAAACCATAAAAATCCTAGAAGAAAACCTAGGCAATACCATGCAGAACACAGGCATGGGCAAAGACTTCATGACTAAAACACCAAAGCAACTGCAATGAAAGCCAAAATTGACAAACGGGATCTAATTACACTAAAGAGCTTCTGCACAGCAAAAGAAACTACAATCAGAGTGAACAGGCAATCTATAGAATGGGAGAAAATGTTTGCTATATATCACTCCTCTTATTTTTAAATCTCATTCTTGGGATTGTCACTGCTTGCACCCTTCAACTTTCATTTCTACATGGGTGACCATTATATTCAATCCTGACCTGTCTCAGGAGTTTCACGTTTGCAGCTTCCTGGTGGCTGTTTCAGACTCTGTCATCTTTCTCACTTCAAACTCGCCCCTGGCCAGAGTTACTAGTTCCTTGATTAGTTTGCCAGAGCCCAAAGCTCCTCAAGCATTTATTACAGTATGCTTTGATGGTCTGTTTTTCCTCCTAACAACCCAATAGCTCTTGGAGAAAGGAATTATGTTTATTCCTATAACTCCCACACCTGGGCCAAATTCTGCACTCTTATAGCAGCTTCATAAAAGTTTACCAAATCTAATTAAATATACTACTTCTAAAGCTTTAGCTGTCATCAGACTTGCTTGGCTTACTTTTGAACATGGAGAATCCTTGGATTCACACCTAGAGATTCTGATTCAGTGACAGATTTGTGGTGAAACCCAGGAATACGCATTTTAACCACCATTTCCATATGCTTTTTGATTTATGTAGCTCCCAGATCATACTTTGAGAAATTATATTTTTATAGAATACAGAAAAATAGGGCTTAATCCAAATTCTGGACATATTGATTACTTGGCATTTTGATTAGTCTCTTATTAGTAAAACAGATTATGTCAGGATTTAAAGAGAGAATACACGCTAAGCACATAGTCACTGTTCAATAAATTTTAGCTATTTGCATTTTATTAAAAGTATTTCTGCATTTTATCCATGTGACTCAGTTTGTTATCCATATTTTTCACAACTAACTTGACTTTTTCTTTTTTTCACAATTTGTTTCACATTTAATCAGTGTCAAGCTTTGACATTCAACCTCTGTAATATCTGCTATTTATTTTGCTGTCTCTACTCCCAGTGCCTTTACTAAGGGCAATATATTTTAACTTAATTTAGCAAATACTCACTGAGCACCCACACGTTAGGCATTGTATTGAACACTGCAGCTGCACAAACAATAGATATGCCCTTAAGGAATGGCCATTTCAGTAGGAAAAAGAAGGAACACATTTTTAATACCTGTATGGTGTGATCATTCTTGTAACAGAAGAGGAACAAGTACATTTTAACGTGAAGGAAAAAAAAAAAGGATACATAGAACTTGACAGTTTTTATGTCCGTAGTGATTAGGATGTGCAATTCTCTGGAGTCCTACCAAGAAAGAGATGACGAAAAGACCAATTAACTTATGCCAGAGACAGAGAGATGAGGAGGTGAGGGCTAAGGGTCATGTTAGGGGAAGCCTGCCTCTTGGCTACAGGACAAGTCAAGTCAGGAAGCCTCTTTCCAACCTTTACCAGAATGTGGGTTTGGAATACTCAGCCCACTCCCAGAAGAACAATAACCACAAATATGCAGTAAATGTCCTCTCCAATCCTTCTAACAACCTAGTTGGCTAGGAAAGCACAACATAGACCTTCCTCTGGCAAATATTTCTTACAGAGAATGAAAGTGGAGCAGCACAGGAAATTTCAAAGATGGAGTTTTGTAATTCACGTTTTATGAGACCACATGAAAATGGCAGAAATTATATAAATCATTTGCTTGGAAAATTAACAACTACAGAATACTGTGTGAGGACAAAATTTCTAAGTGAACTCCATAGAATTGCACCATCTTGGCATTGTGCAGAGACCTGGATGTTAAAATATGATACATCAGTAGAAGTGTGAATGCAGGGTTTGATCAATGGGCTCTGAGAAAAGAAAATCCCACATTGCTGAAAGCTAGAGACAGAGACATTCTGTAATAAATCTATCCAGAAGCTTCTAAGACTACTGGGATGCATACCAGATGAAATGAATCAATTAAAAAGCTCCCTGGGTTTGGTGATCTCAACATTTCTCCAAGATATTTTTTCCAGGATGTGACAGCTGATTAGGTGACAAACAATTGTGTCTCTAGAAATTTCATCTTTTCTAATATAAAGTGTCCTTCCTTTACATGTTTGCGTTTTTAAAAAAAAATGTGTTTCTATTGATCCAAAGAATGGCCCTGCTTTCCCCAATTATCCATCCTCTATCAACCCATCTGAATGAGGTTTTGTGAATATTACTCTAATGGTATCAAAAGGCACAGTGTTGAAAGAGTCCAGGCTGAGTAATCACAGACAGCCCTGTGTCTCATTGTCTGTTCCTGCCACTTAGTAGCTATGGAATTTTTGGCCAATTAATTCATTCTGATTTATAAACACTTAGTAGTTATGGAACCTGGAGCCAATTAATTCACCTATGCCAAATCTCAGCTTTCATCTGTAACGGGAGCATACTAATAGCCATCTAAAGGAGATGATTTTGAGGATGAGAGAAAGTCCTATGGAACTTCTACCTTAATGATAGTGTATAGGTGTTACTGGCTGAATGTGTCTTCCTAAACTGTATGTGTTGAAGCCCTAACTTCCGAAGTGATGGTATTTGGAGGTATGACTTCTGTCAGGTAAGTAGGTTTAGATTAGGTCCTGAGGGTGGGACCATGATGATAGGATTAGTGCTCTAAAAAGAAGAAAGACAAATCTCTCTTTCTCTTCCTGGGAAATAAATGTCTATGGTTTAAGCCACTCAGTTTATAAGATTTGTTACAGCAGTCCAATCCAACATAGAAGGAATTATTACATATGTATTATTACTACCAGTAATAGAATTCTAAGATATAAAAAATAAAACATAACTAGTTGTTTACCTGTTCTAATTTACTGCACAAGTATGTAAAGGGACTGGTCTGTTGCTTTATCACTGGAACCTAGCTTAATGTCTTATACATAAATAGTCACTCAGTATTTGTTGAGGGGTAAATGAATACATGAATGAATCAAAAGATAACAGTACTAAATGTTGGTAATAATCTCAAATGCACCTGTTGGTTTTGCGTTTCAAACTGTATGATCTGGCCATCTCTAGAGCGAGATCTGTTTCCAAAGGTGAAGCTTTGACCTCATGTTTTCATGTTTTTCATTTGTTTGTTTTTAGTCTTCTGCTAACCTTCATTTCCTAGCCTTTTCAATGTCAAATATTATAGAGCATTTTCACAGTATTTTATCTCATTCAATATTTTTTTAAAAATCCTTTCAAGTGTTTACATCAGTTGTGCTTTTACAGAAGAAGCAAGTGAGGCTCATGAGAGCTGAGTGACATCCTCCACACTGTGAACCCATAAATGGAAAGTGAGAATGAGGCCAAGTCTGCCTGATTTTAAAAGCCAGGCTTTCAGATAGCATCATGTGGTTTTCTTAGCTTATCAAAGCTTATTTCTTTCGCTATCTGTTCATTGAACTTTCTGTATCAGCAGGGTATATTCCTTCAGAGCTGATAAATTTTAGGGCTTCAATTATTTTAAGTAACACTTTTTTATGATCTTCTACTTAAGGCTTATGAGAAAGGTCCTTATGAGACCAAGAGCCAAAGATGCAAATGGATATCAGAGCAAGGCTATACAAGTGACCATGAACAATAAAATCACCTCAGGCTCTGTTTCTTTCTAGCACCCTCACCTGTAGACTTTGTGCCTTATTAAGAGGTCAGACCACTCTTTTCCTGTTAAGTTGGCAAAATATGTCATTTTCTGTGACTATGTTTACTTCCAATTTTTTCCCTCTCAGCTATCTTCTTCAACTACACATTGTCAGTTCATTTAGCCTCAAAATTTTCCTAGGTGAACTTGATTTCATTTGCAACTGAATCTAAATTAGAACACAAAGAAATGAAATCAAGGATGGCTGCAGTTGTAGTTTAATCTCTAGCTGTAGGATGGAGCTATTTAGGCATCATTGATTGAGTTGACAATGTCTCTTTGAGGAAAGAGCCTTTCCTGATGCCCATTTAATAGTTCACTCTGTCTAAAAAGAAGGTCAGTTCTGTTGCATGAAACCAGTGAAAATAATTCTATGTTTGCAGAGTTTTGAAGGATTGATATGAATCCTGCTCTACTACCTGCTTGAAAAATACTCATGTCCCTGTTACCTTGAAAATGCATATCAGCTACAAACTAATCTTTATCTTTCTAAGGAGCTGAAGGATTCAATTGTACGCAGGATGGAAAGCAATGCCTGAAAGAACACAACTCCAAGCCGCTAATGCATATTTTGCAAACAGAGATATTCCGTTCCAAAACTGCTTACACCAACCACTCTAAACATTTCCTTTTCCATTTCACCTTCTGCTGTCTTGAATTTGCCTTCTCCACAGACAACTAAAAAGCAGATAGGGTTAGGGGCACATATTAAATAGCATAGTCAGCAGTGACTTTGCCAGTAATTAAAGAAGTTTCTCACATGGAATGCTAACCATCTAAGCTGTTAACAAATGCATACAAATAAATCCTAGTGTAGACGTAACCTATGATGCATGTTGAAATCAGAAAATCAATTTTGCTATATTGAGACATATGTGCTCCAAAACATCACAATGCTACAGTGAAGTAGTAGAAGGAAAGTTATCTGAAATCAGAAAGTTGCAAAATCAGATATACAAAGGCGTGCCTCATAAACAAGTGGTAAATTAACATAACTGGTAGATATTTGAATTTTGTATTCCTTCACTGGTCAGTTCAGCTGGGTGCAGTTTTCTTTATTCACCTAGTGTTGCTTGCAGATAAAATCACATATAAGAAAATGCAAATTTTGCATGATACTCAAATTGTGCCCTAATAGATCAATATTGGAACAAGTCCAAGTTTTCAAAACAAACACTATAGTAGAACTGACTATCGTATAAATTGTCTAGGTGCGCAACCTAATCTAGTTGGGAAAAGATTTGTAGAATTTTTAATATCTTCGTGATTTTTTTTTAAGCCTAATACCAAGTGTTTTTAAGCTTAAAATGAATCGGGCACTGTAATACAAATCTGAAAGAAAGATAAATTGATATTCTGTAAGGCAATTCTGTAAGATGCATAAGGAGCCCTCAAAATGTATATTTCCTTTTACCCAATGTCCAACATTAAGGAATACAGCCTATAAAAATGAGTAGAGTTGGTTACAATGACGAATGAACATGCGTATTCAGTGAAGGATTACGTGTAATAGTGAAATACTAAATGCTCTAAGAATAATATGGAAACAACTATGCAAAAGTGTGTGGAAGTGTGTATAAGGATGCCCATTATTGTTTCTAAAGGAGAAAAATTGGATCAAATATATACTACAATGAATGGTTTATTTAAACTAATTATAGATTAATATGAAGCCAACAAAAATGATAGTGTAGTCAATAAAGGCTGCCAACTACCCCATTATACAGTCACACCAAAGAATGGAGCCAGCCCCTGCTGATGTTCATTAGGTTGCTTCCAATTTTCCTCTGCGTTGCTATAACGTTCCTCTTTAAGTGATAGGCTTTGAGCAACAGGCTCATAATATTTGAGACAAATATAATTAACTTTTCATATTAACTTTTATATTCTGCTCAAATAACAATTATTTTGAAATTTTATAAAATACGCTTCATTTTCCACATAGTATTGGAAAGTCTAATTATATCAGTTTGCCCAGGTAATACTGCAGATAATGAAACCCACAATCTTCAGGCCATATCTAAAATCTTGATCTGAAAATTTTGCTTTCAGCACTGTTCTAGGCACTGAGGAGTCAACAGAAAATAAAAAGAAATTCCCATTCTCGGGAGCACATATTGTACTTTAGTAGTAAGATGAGATCATGTGTATTTAGGGTAGTATAGCCATAGGCTAATTTATTGTATATTTCAAAGTATCTTAAAGGGAAAATTTGTAATGTTCCCAAAATTCTCATATTCTCTCTCTCTCTCTCTCTCTCTCTCTCTCTCTCTCTCTCTCACACACACACACAGAGAGAGAGAGAGAGAGGGAGAGAGAGAGAGAGGTGATGAATATCACAAATTACCCTGACTTGATCATTACATATTACATACATGTATCAAAACATCACATGTATCCTCAAAATATATACAACTATTATATATCAATAAATTTTTAAAATAATAAGTGATAACAAGTGATGTAAAAAATTACATAAAGGAGGAGAGAAGATGAGAAGAATTGTGTGGGAACGTGGGAAGGACAAGCTAGGTTAGTGAGAATGGGCTATTTAGAGGGTAAGAACATCAGAGGCAGGGAGAACAGCAAAGCTCAAGGAATGGCTGTGTACCCGACAGCATGGCAGGTACAACAGGAGCAAGAGAAAGAAGAGCAGATGGGCACACCGATGCCAGATCTTTCAGGCTTTGTGAACTATTTCGAGAGCTCTGGCCCCTATTCTGATAGAGAAAAATCATAAACAAGGTTGGAGCAGATAAGTGACTTAATATAACAGAACAATCAGGATCACTCTGGTTGCTGGTGTCAAAGACTGAATGTAGAGGAACAGGGATAAAAATAAGGAGATCAGCTGAGAGGCTACTGACTAGGGGAGAAATAATGGTAGCTTGAGCCAGTGTAGCATGGTATTAGTGGAGGTTCTGTATTTTGATAAGTTGAAGTTAGAATCAACGGGCTTCATAGATAGACTAGAGGTAAATTGAGAGGGAGGAGAAAGAAAGATGTCGAAAGTGACTTTGTATTATTTTGTTTTGACCTGAACAAAGAAATAATGCATTTGATATAATACTAAGATGGGAAAGGTATCTAGAGAGGTATGATGATACAGAGAGGCTGCAAGGGGAAATGAGAAATTTGGTTATGGTCATGTTATAATAGATATCTATCAGATATCTAAGGAGAGTGTGTGTGAGTCTAAAGCTCAGGATAGAATTCTGGGATATAAGTAAACAATTTGAAAGCTGTCAACACATAGACAGTATTTAAAGCTTAGAGTCTGAAGGATATCATCTTCTCTCTCAAAAAGAGACGAGAAGTGAGAACTAAGAGGTGGGAAAAATCCAACATTTGGCATCAGGAAGATGAGATGAAACTAGCAAATGAGACTGAATGGAGTGGCCAGTGAAGTGTCCCAAAAGAAAAATGAAGATTGGGCTTCATAAAAGAGGGTACGGCAACTCTGCCAAATATTGCTCATAAGTTAAGCAAGTGAAGGCCTAAGAAAGAATCATACAGTCACATGGAAAGTCTGTTGGATTGTTAGGAAAGAAAGTGAAGAAAGACTGTAAATTACATTACAGAGAAGTTTTGCAGTAAAAGAAAATAAAAGAATAAGGTGATACCTAAGGGGAAAGCAAGTTCAAAAAGCATATGTTTTCTTTTTTTTAATGTTTATTTTCATTTTTTTAAGATACAAGACTTTGATGGCATATTTGTATGTGGTTGAGAATGATCTAGCACAGAGGGAGAAATGGATGACACCAGAGAGAAGACAGATGCTGCAACAATGCTGTTAGCTTCTCCAGGAGGAACGGGAACCGTGTATTAACAGGGAGGCTGCAGCAGCAGGCAGGATGCGAACACTGGTTGGATACATTTACAATACGTGAACATTCTCTTCTTATGACTTTTATTTCTCAGTGAAATGGAAAGCAAAGTCATCAACTGAGAGCAGTGCACAGAAGATGCAGTGAAGGAATGAGGAAAAAGGAAACATTGTGAAGAGTCATCCATCTCACAGTGCATGGGAAATCAAGTGGTGTTGGATCGCCAAACGCCATTAACTCTCACTTGAAGCTGGGAGTCAACATAATTTAGAGAGACCAGTCAGCAAGGTCCCGGGTTGTCTTCCACCCATGTTCAGCTTCAGTAGTCTCGGCACAGAGCGAGTGAAAATCAGAGTTATAACATGTGGTGTTTGAAATAGAGGAGGGACAGCAGAGGGTGGGGAGTTGGGGAGAGAGAGCATGGGGAGAAATGCCAGATGTAGGTGATGGGGAGGAAGGCAGCAAATCACACTGCCACGTGTGTACCTATGCAACAATCTTGCATGTTCTTCACATGTACCCCAAAACCTAAAATGCAATTAAAAAAATAAAAAATAAAATCAGAGCTAACCCTGGTTGGGGTTTTGCCAGTTGACTTCCTTCATTACGCTCCAACTGGAGTCTGCTTCACCCACAACACTATTTCTGTAAGTCACTGTCTTCCCATTTGAATTTAGCCTGTTTAGGAGTCTTCAGCCACTTGCCACAGAGTGAGTACTAACTTTCATGGAGACTCTATCTCTATTTAACTTGAATGTAAAACATACTAAAGCAGAGAATTCTCAACTCATTAGGAGTCTTTATGTGAACAACTAGGTATGTTATTATATTATTTAAGATTTTGTGTGGGTTGCTAAGAAAACTCAGACTTGGAGCCAGAGGGAATGTTTTTGGGAGAGTCACCTTTTCCACCTCAAGTGCTAGTCTGACTTGAACTGCAGGTTTTTCCTTTATTATGAACTAATTTCCCCAGCAGTCAGCTACAGTGCTCCAAATTCTGCTCAGAAACGAATCCCTAAGTGCTCCTGCAGTCTGTAACCTAAAGCTCTCACAGTAGCTCATAGTACACTAGCTCTTCCCCCACAAGGGGTTACCATTAATGCTTTTTTCTTACTCATTTTTTTCATATAAATGCAAAAATGTTAAGTGTGGAAATTTGGGATTTCCTTATTTCAGGAACTATATCAGCAGGTAGTGAATCCACAGATTTAATGCATAGGACTAAACATTCCTAACTGCTAAAAGAATTTTTACATGAAAGACAATATATCTAAAATTAGACTTTTCTTCAGAATTCATGCCATGCATGAAAAATATTTTTCAAAACACAAGTAACCTCATATATCATGAGAAAAAAGTTAGCTCAATAAGCTTCTGTATTGCATGCAAAGAGCTGACAACAAAGAAATCAAATGAGAATTACATACACTTGCTCTAACTATTTGCCAGAAAATAATCTTTCTTCCAAGTTAAAGGGATTTTAATATGTTATTTTCTTTCCAAATAAGAATCTATATAGAGAAAATTAGAATCAATTCTCTCTTTCTCACATTCTACTAGACAAGTTTTGTACTTTTTGATTTGGGGAGATTCTAAATCTTCGTGGCATGAAAAATAAATTTATTCAAAAAAGATGAAAGTAGGTTTTGTATCATTTCTAGGTGATGACATTGTTTTCTGTACCCAAACAACAGGAAAACCTGTGGCTGACCTTCTGAGCACAATATACGTATTTCACAAAATCACTCCATCTCTGATAGTCAGCTTGCATATTTGTTAAAATATCACATTCTTACATTGCTGGACCAGTTCAACCAAGAACATCAAATTGTCCCTTTTTGAAAAATGGATTAACAGAAAATTAAAATTAGTTAAACCTGCATACATAAAATGTGCGTACAAACACACACACAGAGACACAAACACACTCGCACATCTACACACTGTTTTTTAATTTTCAAATAAAAACAAATGCTAGAAGGAGTATGTTACAAAACCCTTAGGAGTCCTTCCCAAGAAAGTATCATCAAAATACTTTAACCAACTGAAATTATATTATTTAAACATAATTTTAATGTCTAGAGTATATAATTTTGATGTATCCTAATATTATATGTATTCTTTTATTTCCCTGAAAATCTGTTTTAATTTACTTTTTCTGTTAATCTTCCTTTATTTCTCAAATCAAATTTTATTTTATATTCAAAATTTGAATAAGCCAAATAACTAAAGTCTGCAGATATACAGCAAAGTCATTTCTGTGTGATCCAAATCAATTATCACTCTTACAACAGAAAAATTTGGAACCTCATCTCCAGTACTTTAAAGATCTATACTTTTAGCAACTTTCAACTGCCCACATAATATTTCAGTGTGAAAAAAAGTTGATTTTAATCAGAAGACATGAGGAAGTCTAATTTACAATGCAATAAGATTGTAATATAGCTAGTCTATAAAATAATTGTATCAAGATTCTATGAATACAAGTCAGAAAAGAAATTTATTTTATTTGAGAGAGAGCCTCACTCTGTCACCCAGGCTGGATTGCAGTGGCACGATCTCAGCTCACTGCAACATCTGCCTCCCAGGTTCATATGATTCTTCTGTCTCAGCCTCCCAAGTAGTTGGGATTGCAGGTACCTACCATCACACCTGGCTAATTTTTGTATTTTTAGTAGAGATGGGGTTTCACCATGGTGGCCAGGCTGGTCTCGAACGCCTGACTTCAACCACCTGCCTCGACCCCCCAAAGAGCTGGGATTACAGGCGTGAGCTACCACAGTTGGCCAGAAAAAGATTTCGGGAGAGATTCATAGTCTAATACACAGGTAGTGTGGCGCCATTTGTGGATGTGGATATCACTGCTCAAGAGGGCGACAGATAAAAATCCAGGTCACCTGTCTTCTAGTATGCAGGTAGATGCATTTCATTTCAGTGTTTCTCCTAAGAATGCATTTCAACAGAGTTACTATTAGTAGGCCTAGGCCCCAGTGAAGTGAGGGAATGTAACTAACACTGTGCTCTAGTCCAAAATATTTCTCCCACCATGGTGATGACTAAAATTTCAATCAGAAACCTCTTTCCTTTGAGTTAGAATGTAGTATCCACTAACCCTCATGTGGAAAGCAAATGCACATACTAATTTAAGGACACTTGTTTCAGCACAGTCTCTGGTTATTCCTCAAGATAGCGCAGAGACCGATACAACAGGTCCAAGAACAGCTACGTTTTCTTATATTACTAGAGAACATATTTCCAGCTTAAAGAAGAGTACCTCCTGTCATGTATAATGCTAATCCTGAATACATGATAGAACACTAAAATGGAAATGAAAACAGAATAGCTCCTGTTCTTCGTGTTGAAGAGTCTCATTCATTTGTCCAGCCATTCCACACACTTTATTATCTATTATGAGAGAGAATTTTCTCTGTACTAGGTATATAAATAAGGTTGGAAAATGTAGTGAGATGTCAATGTATGCATATACCTCCTGTATTTTTCTCTCAGTTATTCTAGAAAGGTGGACAGAAGTTAGTGGACCCTGCTTCCTGGGGTGGGTGGAATAGGGGGATAATAATTGGTTGAAAGCCTAAGTTTCCTGAAGACCACCCCTTTCTCATCTTTTGTTTTAAAACCTAAAACAAAGTGGGCTGTGCTTGACATTCCAGGAGGGTTGAAGAAGAAAAGGAAGTTCTTCAAAAGTTAAACTAGGGGATGGACTTAACATTTATCTACACCAGAAAGAGTCCCACTTCTGCTCTGAGAAGATGGCAGAATCTGAGAAGTGAATGGTTGCATAAAATATCTAGGTATGCCAGGTTCTGGGGTCCAAGGCTCCCACAACAGCAAATAACCCAGTATTCAAACTCAGCAAAAAACAATGGAGCCATCTATCTTTAAGAGACCAAGCAAGCTTAAAGGACCAATGGTGATGCGGACTGATCTAAGACAAATGGGCTCTTTCCTCACTCTCAGCCTTACCAAGCCCCATGGACTACTGAGTAAATGGAGGAGGGGCATAGGCTGAACAGCCCCTCAAAATAATAGGATAGGGTTTTGTGGTTACTTCAATCTAAAAAAACAAAACCGTATGATGTAATGATGCACCTCTGAGTTTATGTAGTTATACAAAGATGAAAAAGACACAGATATAGAATCTGCCTTCAAGTTATTCAAAACCTAGTGACAGCAATTAATATAGAAGTAGATAATTTCCATGAAGTATAGTAAAGGCTACAAACCAGGCATTTCCAATATGCTGTGAGATCATGGATGAGGTATAATTAATTGCCCAGTGGTTATTTGTACCCTAAATGTACCTTTTCCAAGGTACATTTAAACTAAATGTACCTTGGAAAAGTCCCAGCAGAATACCTTACATCTGATAGCCAAACAATAAATATTTATTGTATACCACTGCATTACATTCAGGCACATTTCAGGATCTTATGAACAGGTGACTCTGTACAAACACAGCAATAATAGAAGTAGATTGTAAACTGTTCTTAACCCACATAGCAAAATTATCAATCCAACATATATCTGTGTTTCCTTGTTCAACCAAGTACTAATGTTTTCAAATGATTTACAACTCGCTAAAAATCCACATTTGTGTTATTTTTAGTTCACTTCTTTGTGAATTAAATGTAAAGACAAAACATGACTCATGTGTAACTTCTCCCTCTTAAAACCATAGCTCAAATGGAAAAAGAAAAAAAATGTAAAACTTTCTAAGAAAGGAATTATCTTCATTCCGAGAATTCTCTACCACATAGCTGAATATAATGAGAACTATTTTTGAATTTATTTGTGGATTTATTTTGAATTATTTTTGAATTTAATTGTTTCTTTCATTGTCATACATTGCCATCATAGCTATAGTAACACTGGATGGGAGGGACATTTTGCATATTTGCTTGTCATAAAAAGTCCGGTGGGATTATGACTGGTTAACATTGAGACTATTGTCCTTGTTGAGAATTGTCATATTAAACTGCAATGAGGGATGGTTAAAAAGTCAATTTTGCAAATAATTAATAAAAGAACTATTAGGTTAAAAAGTTTTGAAAGATTTAAACTAGCCTCAATTAGAATAATAATTTGAGGATTTTAACAACTACCTAATATGACTGATAATGGTGTAACTATATCATTTCTGGTAAAAGACTTTGAATATTATGCATACATAATTTTATACAGTTAGAAAGCTATTTATATAATTTTTCTTCACTTTTAGAAATTAAGTGGTGAAAAGAGGCAAGGCTGTTTAGCTGAGGGGACAGGGGCTTCATTAAGAGAAAGATGTGATTGTTAAATACAATTTTTAATGCGGGACTAATTTTAATACAAATAATGTGAATTCTACAGTTGAGAAAGCAAAAATCAAAACCAAACAAAAGAGTGCTGCTATTAATAGCACCTAAGGCACATTCAGATATGGATAATAGCACTTCCAATTACCATTTATAGCATTATTTGTCTGAGCAGAATGTGCCCATATAGGCAACACAAGCAGTGTGTTTTCTGCAATGCTATTAACTTGGACACAGTGTATTTCAAACTGGCTATGTGGGCTTTAATAAAAATGTTCATATGCCTCACTATCATTATGCGATTACTGTTAAATGTTCCTTAATATTTATTTGTCAGTATTCTTAAATATGTCACGGTTCAGGTCTCCATGGTTACCTTTATTCATGCTAACCTGCCTTCACTTCTTCGCTCTAAGACCACCATTTTCACTAATATGAATCCAGCACTTCCTCCCTTCATAATGCCACTGTCCCCTTGGCCGGATTCTCTGAGGACACTAGAACAGGAAAAAATAAAACTGCCCTGTGAGTCAAAACCGTATGCAAGTTATTGCTAACATCAGTTGGAAAGGAGAGCAAAGCTGTAAAGGAAGCTGGAGGATGGAAGTGAAGGGAGCTATAAGAAAGGCAAGGAGGAGAGAGGAGGAGAGTTGACAGAAGGAGAAGAGAGAAAAAGAGAAAGTGAAAATTATTGGTGCTGGGAGTGACATCTCAGATGTGTCCAAGAACAGACATGCCTGAATGTTTTTACAAAATATTGATTTCCCTGTGTTTTCTCCTAGAGAGAACCGGAAGCTCCACTTTAGGCAGAGCACTGACATTTCCTGAACAACAGCTTCCCTGCCTGAAAATTATACATAGTTATACACAATTTCAGTGTGGCTCTGGGAATGACAATTACTCAATGCATTTAGAGCTCTTTATAAACAGTGATGAACTATATTAATGTTTGTTGATGCTAATATTGTTATTTGACTAAATTGGCCTCTACAATATCTCTCATAAGGATGGATTCTCTGAGGCCTATTAATTGCTGAGCTGTATCAACCCTTTCCACATTCATTATAAACAGTGGATGTTACCCCAGTGTCCCTATAAAACAGGAACCAGATGTCTTGGTTCCTCCGAGGCAAGTAGCAGTATCACCCCACATACTCTTGCATACAGTGTAGCAGTAGAAGGTGAGAACCCAATTGTCCTAAGAAGGGTATGTTTTCCAGGCTGTTATGGAGAGGAATAAGACATGAGAAAGAAAGACAGCACTCTGTTAGCTTAAGAATGCCCAGGAAATTAGCATTTATGATGTATTTTTTAAATGAGTAATAAAAAGGACTCGATAATTACAAATAATCTTTTGGATGATCAGTGATGACTGAGAAAGATGAGTTAAATTCTTTAAAAGATGGGATGTCCTTCAACAGAAATTGGAAATACCCTTCTAGCTCTTCATAGACTTCTTCAATTTTTGTTTTTAAAGAAAGAGGGGGTCAGGTCAGGAAGAGTGGTGGCTATGCTCATAATCCCAACACTTTGAGAGGTCAAGGCAGGAGGATCTCTTGAGGCCAGGAGTTCAAGGCTAGCCTAGACAACATAGTAAGACTATTTCTTTCTTTACTTTTTTCGTTTTTTATTGAGATGGAGTTTCGCTCTAATTGCCCAAGCCACAGTGCAATGGTGCAATCTCGGCTCACTGTAACCTCCATCTCCCAGGTTCAAGTCGCTCTCCTGCATCAGCATCCGTAGTAGCTGGGATTACAGGTATGTGCCACCACGCCAGCTAATTTTGTGTTTTTAGTAGACAGGATTTCTCCATGTTGGTCCAGCTGGTCTCAAACTTCTGACCTCAGGTGATATGCCCACCTCGGCTTCCCAAAGTGCTCTGATAACAGGCATGAGCCAATGCACCCAGCCATAAGAATATTTCTATAAAAAATAAAAATTTTAGTCAGGTATGATGGCATGCACCTGTAGTTCCAGCTACTTGAGAAGCAGAGGAAGGAGGTTCGCTTGAGCCCAGAAGTTCAAGGCTGCAGTGAGCTATGATTGCACCATACTTCAACCTAGGTGAGAGAGAGATTCCCTGTCTATAAAATAAATTAAAAAGGCAGGTTAGGGTAGCAAGAAATGAGAATTTCCCAGATGTGAATTACTAACTCAGACTACGTTTTCTAAAGTGAAAGCGGAAACTTCAATGAGGGAAAGCCGGCCATTAGAATGTTGAATCAAGAAATCATTGTTTCTTAGTAAAAAGTTGAAAAGCTGACAATGTTTCTTTCTCTATAAGTAACTTTTCAGTGATGGCTGAAAAGACTTGGAGGAAGCATGCATAAGACTTAATGATGAATAAAGAATTGTCATTATATATTATATTAGAAAGAAACAACATTGCACTGATGTGATAGAGCATTTTGTAATTTTCTTTTTCACCCAATTTTCTAAATTAACTTTAATAAGTACATATTAAAAGAAAGATAATTAAATATCAATATCTTCCAAAAATTTGAATCTAATTTAATAAAAATTCTCCATAGACTTATAGAGTAGAGGAGGACTTCAGATTTTAAATGTTCTTGGATATTTTTTAAATAACCCACATGAATCCCATGATCAATCATCCTGAAAGGTCATCCTCCAGACTGAACTGAAACACTTTCTGTATTGAGGAAGGTACTTACTCACAGGGACTTACTCGAGTTAGGAAAATCTAGAAACCTGTTATAAAAAAAATAATTTTATACCGCATCTTAATTTATTTCACCAAGACATATTTTATAGTTTAATATCCTCAGATATGGAAGTCCTTTATATATCTATTGGAGATATATACATATATATACATCATAGTTTTTGCCTATGTAACCTGCCATTCTCTGCCCATTGAATCTTATAGTATCTAATCTAAACATCTTCAGTTACTTTACCTGTCCCTCAGGCAGTATGGTTTTCATTTCCATCCAACATGCTAGACAAAGATGATAAATTTAAGTTTGGGGTAAAATGTCATAAAATTTGGCATCAGAGTTGGATGTCTTATTCTGGAATAGTCATGATATAATTAGTTTTGTCATTAAACTACTGTTGGGAACTATGCTTCCATACCACAGTTCAATCTTCTGTTTACTAGTGGGCTGTGCCTCAAGTCACATCACATCAGCCTTTAACAAATGTGTTTAACAGAGAAGGGCCAAGGTAAAAATCCTAGGGCAAATAATCCTGTTAACGGACACCCATTCATCTCTCTTTCATTCTAGGTATACTGCTGCATCACTACACGTCTGCCCCATTAACCTATAATCCCAGTATTTTCCTTAAAGATAGAACAAATTTATTTTTTTTATTCCTACAGAATCCCCTTGATCTTCCAGCCTAGTAGTATCATTTTAAAAATGATGAAAGATTGTTCTTAAACAGCTGTTTTTCATGAATCTTCATCTGCTTCTGCTGACTCACCAGTAAATACTCACACATCATTTGCTTTATTATAACTTTCCATAAATTTAACCAGATTTAAGGCCAACGTCATGGGTCATAGATTAAAGCTTTTCATCCTTTTATGAAATTCAAATATTTTCAAGAATCAGCCTTCTCCATTTTATTTTTTTAATATAAGTTGCATGTGTTCATATATTACTTATGTAAATAAAAATGCATTTTGGTAGGGGGAAAATTTACAATGATAATTTTTCTCCTGTTCCTATGAAGATGGTAGGACAAAGAGAGGCATACATAGGTAGACTTCTATTTTTAACAATGCTAAGCTACAGCAAACTCTTAGCGTTATTAACTATAAAAGACATGCCAAGTTTATATCTATTAAAAAAACGACTACAATCCCTTTGCCCATTGCTCATAAAAATTTAACATTTGCTAATGCTTACCTATTTTGCAAGGCTTAGGAATTTTAAATTGAATTGGTAATTAGAGTGTTGCTATTACTTAAAAGTAGATCAAAAGACTAGAGCCCCACAAGAAACCAGTCATGAGAGAATAGTCCATGGCTTCCTTGCTAGGAACTATGGGGTCTCCTTTGTGGAGTTACATTTCTGTTTCCCATTAGCTGTGATTCAGTGTATGAAATCTCCATTCTTCCTTCATTACTTTGATGGGCTCTTTGGCTCATGGGAAGTTTCCCCTGGCTAATGTGTATAAAAAGCATTTGAATACTGTTCAGAGCTATGCAAATGTAATGTATTAACAGTAACTCACAAATTAAGCTCAGAGGAGGATTCTGTAAAATTTTAGAGATTGCAAGGAAGGCAAACTAAGTTCCTGAGTGGAGAACTGGCCTGCCTAAGATTATACTCAAAAGGAGCATCACATCCATTTCTCCTTATTCCCAAGAGTTTTGTTCTTATGCTGATTCATGTCTTTTATATTATCTTTAATCAAACATTTCAGAGTCAACTATTTAAGAGAAAATTTAGCCTGTTTCTTTTTAAAAGTTAAGTATTTTGAGCTCAAGGAAAATAAAATACATTTTGTTCTTAGAATATTTTCTTTGAGTTGATTTTCTCCATTCTAAACACATTTTAACCCATTCTCTATCTTCAACCCACCTAATAGGCAAAACATCCCTTGAAATTTATTCACCTGAACCATAACATATAAATGCACATTTTAGACTAAATTTGCCAGTTAACAGATATAAAATAATTCCACTAACTAGATGATCAAGAGGAATTTGGGCCATCTGCAGGCAGGATAGCATGCTTTCCATGTACAATCCTGGAAAGCAGATTATATAGCAGTTGTCAAATCAATCCATACATAAGTGAGGCTTTTGAAGTGAGGCACTGTGTTCAATTCCACAGACATGATTGCTTCAGAGACTCTAAAACTCTATGTTGTTATAATAAATATCCATTTTAAAGATCACAGCATCAAAAAGGACAAATAAGTTGCTGAAAATTATTTAGCGAATAAATGACAAAGTATCTTTTAAATACAGTTTTGCCTGGCACCTGGGTCTAGATGTTTTTTTTCCTTCCAGCTTTTGCTTTAGGTTCAGGGGGTCAATAAGCAGGTTTGTTAAAAAGATAAATTGTGTGTTGCTGGGGTTTGATGCACAAATTATTTCATCACAGGGTCCAGAATTTAACTTTGATAACATACTACCAAAATCTGGACTGCATTAGAACAATCTTATAAGGAAACATTTCTTTAGAAATAATCTACTACTAAAGATCAGCCTTGTGACAAAACTGTATATTCTTAGAAAAATCTCAAAATGACTATTTCTGAAACAATTTTTGTGGTTATATAAAGTGTTATTATAGACTAGTGAATACTTCTATACTGTTTAGTAATTAATATGGTGCATTTATTATACTAGAAAAAAATGTATCGAAGCACAGTAGAATTCTATTAGACTCTTCAAATGTAGGGATTACAAAGCAGCATGTTGTGACAGCCAGCTCTCTAAAAAGTCGAGATTTATAGTGTTAACATATCCCTTCATTGCCTCCTTCAAACTTTAAAAGGGGTGTCATTAACACAGACTTGGGAAAAGACTTGAACAATTAGCTCTCATGAATTAGAAAAAGGCAATAACACAAAACTGATTATTGTTTGATTTTTTTTTTTCATTTTCAAGATTCTTTACAGTCATCACATTTAAATTTCAGAAATTAAATTGGCCAGAAAAGAAAGGCTTATCAAGATGTATCCAGTGTAGTGATGCTTTTGACAATTCTCTACACCATAAAGTCTGTTGTTCTACCAACAGTGAAAAGTAGAAAAATAATCTGCATACTGGTGACACATCCTGATCGTTTCACCCATCTCAATATGGTAAGAATTTTAAAATAAATTTAGAGTTCCTAGTTTTCCCATAATTCTCTTAGCATTTATATGTATGTATACACATATCTATGTGTGTGTATATCTGTGTATACATATGTGTGTATATATATGTGTATATATGTATACACACACACATACATATATCTCATTTTTTAGTGAAAGCATAATTGTTAAGATTTATTGAATACTGTGTTCCTGCCATTGTTTTATCTACTTAGTGCTTCCAACAGTCTGATAAGATAGTATTATTATCCTGATTTTACTGCTATGACAAGTGAAACAGAAAGGTAATGTAACTTTCCCAAATCCACAGAGCTAATACATGGCAGACCGGGGATCAAGCCCAGATATTATGATCCTAAAGCAGATGTTTTTAACCCATCTGACAATAAGACTATCTAATTTGAGGTTAACCCTTTTTAAAACTTGTTATTACAAATGTATATTTACGCTAAACCCTGAATATTTAATTGCATGTATTATCCTAAAAAGACATTTTCAAATGTATGCATTATAATAAAGATATTTTGCACTAAAAAGCATTTAGATGAATATGTTGACATAAATTAATATAAACATGAATAAACATATTATTAATATAACCCAGAAACAGTTGACAAAATATAGCTTTCTCCACATTTTAATTGCAACTAAATTATCCAAATCAATTTTGCAAATTTTAACCCAAAAAGCAACATTATATAGTTATTTGTAGGTGAAATCAGGGCTTTTGAATAAAGTCCAGATAAAACCAAATGCAGCCAGTATCCAACTGCTTGCTTTTCCCAAAACACTAATTAAGGTTTCCAGAATTGTGTAACATCCATCAAGTCATCCAAATTATTTTTCTTACCAGGCCAGCCTACAGCTGGAATTAACAGTGAAATGCTTCCTTTCTCTCTGTTACAGTACATCTGCAAGAGCACAGTCTGGCTGAGGAAATCAATTGAACTTCAAAATTAAATAGTTGAGTTCAGTACTGGGGAATATGCCAATAGATAACTGTACAACTTATCCCTTTCTTCATGGGAATTCTTCCTTCTAGGCACACTCTGCTCAATACTTCCTCTCAGAGGATGCTAGAAGGGGTATGGTATTTCACAGTTTCTACTGTGTCTGTCACCCTCACTTGACTTCTCAGCTTGCCAGACACAGAAACAGAACAAGATATAATAATAGTCATTAACAGACACATCTGATACTCTCTGCTCAAGTATTCACTCATGGATCATTCACTTCAATTGCTTTATAGAAAAAACTTCCCATTCATGCTCTACATTACTATGTTTTCACCTTCAGCAAACCATACAGATTTCAAAGGTTAGACAGAACACTTGAAGCCACAAGAAAGAACAAACACGAGGCCAGGTATTGTCTTTGTCCCTTCTGAGCCAATCTCTGTCTTCGCCATACCCTGCTGTGTGTGGGAGGAAGCCAACTTTGTGGGCTGTCTCAGTAAATGTCCTTTCCCTCAGGCTGCCAGTGGGTTCAACAAAGGAAGAAACAAACAGAAGATGGGAGGATGATTAGGATTCTTTCCTCTCTGCTCCCTGGCCTCTAAGCCACAGCTAGTTGGTTGCAGCTGCCTGCTAAAAGGTCTTGTCAGGTAGCCATCAGCTTCTCACTCCAGATTTCATAACCTGGAGCCTGCTTTTCTTCCATTGGTCTAGGTGTGGTAATGAGCATTGGAACTATCATTAATCCATGGGTCCTGCACTCTTTCTTGTTCCCTAAACTTTTCCCCTCTTTTAAAAACAAGCCACTTTATAAAAATCTACCCAATTCCCTAGCTGAGGGAGCAGGGACTCTGACTTATCCACCATACCTTACAGATCTCATACCCTTCTAAGTGGACAATATGTGGATCCGAGAAGTATTTATTTTAAACAAATACATGAGAAGATGCAATTATAGTATTAGTTACAGTTTACTCATTGCCTCAACAGATATTGGCAGGTGTTCACTCAAGGCTAATTAGATGACATTAACATGTACACTAGGGTTAAGAACTAATGAGTATAAAACATGCCACATTGTTAGGAGCTATGGTATGAAACCTTTTTCTTTTTGATTACTGCTGTTTTCAAAAAAAATTTGGTGCAGGTTCAATTTTAAACAGACCTCTCAGAGACATGATCTGTGACATCATTTTAATGAACATGCTAATACAGGTGTCTGTAATTCTATTAAAATATTTTCAGAGAAATCTAAAAAAGTACTATAATTTGTTGACCTCTCCTTGGCTCTGCCATACATTGAAATTTTAAATTCTCACAAAAATAATTATTTTGCAATAAAAGCTGGGATTGTAAGATGATCTTTGGCCAAATCAAGCCAAAAGCATGTTTTGTTTGGGGCATAAATTGCTCTAAAATATTTGGGCCCTTTTTTTTTTTTTAACTTGAAAGCTTCACATTAGAATGGAAATGTCTAGCTTTCATCTGAAAGGTAAAAGGGTTAGCAATACATGGTCTACAATCTAGTAAAGCAAACTGACCTGTGGCTTGGCTGTAGATGCAGTTTTTAAACAAAGGATGCTCCTTCGAAGTTCCCACAGTACCCATCATTTCCCATTTCTAATACCAAATATGATCACTTTTCATTTACCTGCATGTGGTCACAGTCACTTTAGTTTGTGACTCCAGGAAACATCATTTTCTCTAACATGTCGTTTACAACCACATTTATATTTCCTAATATCTAAATCCAGAAGTCAATGAAGTTCCTTTATGTAAAGGGTCAGATGATCAATATTTTAGGTTTTGTAGGTTATTTGCTCTCTGCTTTGCTATTGCAGAACAAAAGCAAGCATACACTATATGTACACAAATAGGCCTGGCTGTAATTCAATAAAACTTTATTTTAAAAAATGAGTGGTCACCTGAATTTGATCCATAGTCCTTAGTTTGCCAATTCCCGGTCTAATCAGATTAACTGGAATATATCATAGCAGAAGATAATGTGATACATAATTTGATATTTTCATTTATAGATTTGATGTTTTATGGAAATAAAGGAGGAAGTCTTAAGGATAAGAAAGGTGGAAGAATCCAGGATGAGGCTGGAGGGATGAACTATTAAGGGTATGTAAATCCTGAGAACAAAAAGGTGGACTAGATTAGGAATATGAGTATCAGCCAGTATCCTCAAGGTACCAACCCCAGGAAAAGTGGCTCATGACAGAGGCTCAAGCTGTTCTTCATTTTGAAGGTGTAATTTCCTATCTCAAAACTTTTTATAAGTAACAGGGGTAGTGCCAATGTCTTCTATAAAAATAAAAGATGCTGACTTTTAAATGCCTATGAATCTTATAGACAAAAAAAGAAAGAAATTTAGCCTTGATATCAATTATCAGAGCCATAGATTCAAATGATGTTGACCTAACACTGAGTTGTGAAAATTAATCCTGAATTTTTAAAGTCAGCTATTTAGTTATGTGAAAGTTCTCAGCTATCTTGTTTGTAAAAATTATAGTTGTTAATTTTATGAGACAGTATTGGCCCCAGTTAATGGCCAATTATAACCACTGATTAAAGTTTAAGTTTAAAGTAAAGTTTAAAACATTACTAGTTTTCTAAACAAAATTCAGGCACCAAGTATTTTGTTGGTTTACTTCAACTTGGAACTCTTCATTAACAGACTAGATTTCTGAAATCTAGTCTGTTAATGCTTTTAAGAAGGAATGTAGGAGACTACATGAACAGAAGGTACTGAAAAAACATTGTATGAAAAATAGAGAATCATGATTTTGGTATAAAACAAGATATATATAAAGATAGCATATGTACCAAAGTCCAAATTCGATTATTTTAGTTTTTGTCATGAGCATCTCTAAAATTGAAGGCAAAGTATGTGTTTTATTCATCAAACAGGCGTATCTTCAGTATGCACTATGTTATAGCATTCATTCATTCATTCTTTCTTTTATCCATTAACACTTGTACATTTAATTTTCATTAAGAAATGCTCCTTGAGCACATACAGTATTCTGTGTATCGTAATAATCCCTGATCTTTTTAATTTCAGAAAGCAAAATGAATTACATGCCTTGATAGAGAAAGGACATGGGTAGAGAAAGCATTCCTGATTTAAAAAAGATATTTAAATTGAAGTATCAAGAATAAATTGAAGCAATCCAATCAAAAGTAGAGCTAGTAGGGCAAAGTGTTTCTTATAAAGAGAATGAAATATGTAAACACTTTTGTACAAAAAGGGAGGAGACGTAAGCAAAGAAGTTAGTGAAGAATGTAACCCCCTTAAAGCCAGTTTGGGAGCAACTGAGGAAATTCTTGTGTTCAGAATTTACGTAAAGCCAATGCAGTTGAAAGCTTGATGCTGTAGCATCCACCACTCTGTAATGTCAGCATTTGTTTTTTGTTTATACAAGAGTTGGTGTCATGGTGCCTAAGTAGAAATAATATGATGCTAGCTTCCAATCTTTTGGAATTTAAGCAACTGTATTAACATGGAAAAGTCACATTTAACATCAAAGATCAAGATAAGATTGTGTAGTTGTCAGTGGAATGCAGATTGTGTTGCTGCATTGATAAATGCTGTTGCAACCAAAATGTTCTAAACTAAGGAATTAACAACAAGCAATGAAAACGGAAACATTGCCACCATGCAGAAATTGACATGGGGCAATTCAGGCTAAATCTGTACTCAAAACAACTGTAGGGAACTTGCAGTAGAATGTATTTTTAAAAAAACTACAATTTTGTTGGCATACTAAAAGTAAATCATGTTACTGCTACTAGTAACGGATGGATTTTAGGAGATCTGAGACTATTATATTAAATTTTATTTTTTTTAATTACATCTATGAGCATGTATACAATTTTCTAGGAGAAGTAATAATTTCTAGTTCTTATCACTTGCCTCATAAGTTTATGGATCACTGTTCCTAAGAATAACCCTTGAATAACACAAACGTAAATCCCAGTTTCAGATTGCATGTGTACCCAGTAACTACAGATTTAGGATTCAGTATGGTTATTGGAGAAATGAACAAACTTCTAAGACTGGACATATCTGTTTATAAACTATCTTTAATTAAAAGGACAATTAGATACCTAGAGATAGAAACCACTAAAAATAACCCATTTTAATAAAGACTGAAAATAATGATATTTCTTGCTTAAATTTTATGTTCCTTTAGAATGACAGTGACATATAATTTTAATTTTTACTGAAAGTTGAGGTCAAAAATCATATGTAAGTAAAAGTATACTTGCTTGTTATGAAGCATAATAAAATGAACACTTGCAAACCCTTTACCCAACTTCTAAAAAAATGGAACATACCATGACTAATGAATACTGCATTGCCTTTTAGAAAACTAAACTGAGTCAGAACTTCTACAAACTGCTTTTCAAAGTACTTCTGCTACACATTACTATAAAATATTCCTCTGGCTGAAGATGACTAGCTACTTCTATCTTCTCACAGAGGACGTCTTTATTAACAAACATACTTCAGTAAAAACAGTTTATCATGTTTTAATGCTTGACTCAATTTTCTAGTTGCTGGTAAACTCTAAACGTTAAAGGGCAGATGTAAAAAATCTTTTGAAAACAAATGTAGTTAGATATTCTTTGCTAATTTCTTCTAAAATTTGACACATATGCAGAATTGTTTGATTCTGTAGCATTTTCCCTTATATATTTCTCTAGTCTCAAAAGATAAAATAACTTCCGTTAGGAAATTAAATAAACAAAAGAATTTAATTGGCTGGGCGCTGTGGCTCACGCCTGTAATCCCAGCACTTTGGGAGGTGGGCAGATCACGAGGTCAAGAGATCGAGACCATCCTGGCCAAGATGGCGAAACCCCGTCTCTACTAAAAATAGAAAAAAATTAGCTGAGCATGGTGGCATGTGCCTGTGGTCCCAGCTACTCAGGAGGCTGAGGTGGAAGAATCGCTTGAACCCAGGAGGAGGAGGTTGCAGTGAGCTGAGATTGTGCCACTGTACTCCAGTCTGGTGACAGAGCAAGACTCCATCAAAAAAAAAAAAAAACACAAAAAACAAAAATTAAAATTTTTCTATATATTTAGCTTTAATTTGGCATGTCATGAGTTTCAAATAGGTAACATTTTAGTTTCATTATTTCTAGTGAGTAATAAAATGGAAACTCGTATAAAATATGTTGGCAGTTTTTGTTGTTATTTAAAATTTAACCCTAATTCTCAAGGTTATGTAACATTTAAAGTTATAGTGAAAGCCAAGGCAAAGATTTGCAAATGCATCGTTTAATTCAGCTAAATGCATGATGCTTATGTTCGAAGGCATGTCCTATGTTGTTATTTTGCTCTCAAACAGGGCAAACTAGGACAGGCCTTTGAACATAACTGTCATAGCATTTTTGTCAATGGTTTTAGTAAAAGATGTTTCTCTTTCTAGATGAATAAGCTTAAATACGAAATAAGAATTTGTGGCTGGGCCTAGGGGCTCACACCTGTAATCCTAGCACTTTGGGAGGCTGAGGCAGGTGGATCACCTGAGGTCAGGAGGTTGAGACTATCCTGGCCAACATGGTGAAACCTTGTCTCTACTAAAAATACAAAATTATCTGGGGGTGGTGACGCCCACCTGTAATTCTAGCCACTCAGTAGGCTGAGGAAGAATTGCTTGAACCTGGGAGGCAGAGGTTGTGATGAGCCAAGGTCGTGCCACTGCACTCCAGCCTGGGCAATAGAGTGAGACTCCGTCTCAAAACAGAAAAAGAAAAAAAAAATTTGTAAGTACTGTATTAAGAATCTACTTGCAACTATACATTTGGTCCCCAAGCTCTCACCCACTTCCATATATTTTCTTTTTTAATGGAGCTTGAGAAGAGGAAGAGACAAAGAAAAATATAAATAAATGTGGTTTATGTGGAGGACATACGTATTCTCGAAAGTGACAATTCTTTTGGTCCAGTTAATTTACTTTCATTATTCAGCCATGGATTAAAATTAAATAGTAATGAACTTGATTCTGTGGATCCTCATACTTAATTAATTCCGCAAGATTTGGGAAAGTATTCACCATACATTTTTCTGTGTTTTGTTTAAAGAAACATGAACTTGGTAATGCACAAGGTTTTGAAAAATAAGTTAATGTTAGGAATAGCTTCATCTATAGACTGTAATGGAATTTTCTTAATCCTTGACTATGCATAGGCTGGCTCAACATTCAGTTCCGTGCACTTGTTTATCTAAACTTGTGATAAGTTCACAAGCAGTAATTTTTAGGTGTTGTTCATCACATGGTAAAGTAAGTCTGTGGCTCTCTATTGTAGATGAACAGTTGCAATAAAAAACATCATTTAAAAAGACAACATTGTAAACATAAAGTTTGTATAAGAGTACAACCTCTTCTAAGTTGCAGAAAGCAAAACAGATTTCCTTAGGGTAGAATATAAATATTTCAAGATTTCCCATTCATTCATATACATACACCCTCTAAATATTACTGTGACATAAGGGGCATCTAGAGCCCCTAAAAACTAAACACAACTAACTGAAGATTAGTCTACATCAGAAATAAAATGTTCCATAAACTTGAGCTAGAGGAAATCTAAGATTGCATTTGTATGTCAGAGTGACTATGATTAATCACATGCATACAAGTTAAATGATGTTTAATTCGGCTAAATGCATAAAGCTTATGTTCATTCTAAAGCTCTCTGTTTCAAGATTTTAGTCAGCTGGTCAGGTTAGAAAGCTTTCAGCTCTTTTCATATTTTAAACTTGCTATAATATATAATTTTTAAATAAATTAAAAGTCAGGTAGGGATTATATTTGTTAAACTCCTTATTAGCAATTATTTTCCCAGGAAGCAGAAGTTTTGAAAGACAAAATCTAGCAACAGTCAAGAATCTGAGCGTAATTGTTGACATTTCTTTTCTCACTTATCAAACCTCTAAGGGAATTGAAAGAACAGTCATTTTATATTTGTATTTTCCTTCCCTTAGTAGAGTCTTAGTTGTATTATAATTTTAATTGCCTAAGGGAAGAACACATATTAAATAAGATATATAAAGGATTTTCTTGGACTCTCTTGGGAATTTAATTAAATGGTGATGTCAATTCTTCCATATTACTCCATCACACAGATTTCATCATAAAGTAGGTTCTGGGATACCCTCATTTTGGTCTTCCAAGTATTTCCTCTTGTGAGCTTCAGATGTTTAGGTAGCACTTCAGCCATTCTCTCTAAAGATAACTTAGTGATTCCAAACTTAAAACCAATGACCCTTTCTTTAGTCTTAAACCCGAGCTTTCTCATAGATGCCTTCCTGCATTTTCTCTTTATATTTCATTTAGGTAATATACTTCATTTAAAAGTAGAGAAACATTCTACTTTAAGTACCTACATTGGAAGAGCATAAATAATTACCCATATGTTCCAAAGAACAGTTTAACTTCAACTATATGCTTAAGAAATCACAATAGCTGACCTGCCAATAATCAAGTAATTCATCTAATTAATTACAACGATCTAAATGTACACTGATTCACAACAGGCCAACTGTTTTGGTCATATGTTCATTACGATCAGCATCTGTTGCATTAAAATAATACATTGTTAAGGACAAGTCTTCTAAAGTCAATGTGGCTGGGTTTGAGGTACAGCTACATGGCTCATTAAGGTTACAAAATAGTATCCATTGCATTAATATTGCCATGAGGAACAGTGAAAAAATCCATGTAATGGTACAGTCTTCATCATGTATAAGTATCTATCTGTGGTTATTGTGGTGTTCATTGAAATTTTCATCAGACTTCAAATATAGTAACTCCGTTTTACAGGTAGACACTGTGCACAATAACTTATAATTTGAAATCTATTCCTTTATTCCCAATGAAATAAGAAGAGTTTTTGAGTGTTGATTGGAAGTGTGCTATATGACAAAAATATTTCTTGAGAAAAGTAAGGGTAGTCAGTCAGGCTGAATATAAATTGGACTCAGATTTTTTAAAATTTTACTTTAAGTTCTGGGATGCATGTGCAGAATGTGCAAGTTTGGTATATAGGTATACACGTGCCATGGTGGTTTGCTGCACCTATCAACCCATAATCTAGGTTTTAAGCCCCACATGTATTAGATATTTGTATTAATGTTCTCTCTCCCCTTGCTCCTTATCCCCCGATAAGCCCTGGTGTGTGACATTCCTCTCACTGTGTCTATGTGTTCTCATGGTTCAACTCCTAGTTATTAATGAGAACATGCAGCATTTGGTTTTCTGTTCCTGTGTTAGTTTGCTGAGAATGATGGTTTCCAGCTTCACCCATGTCTCTGCAAAGGACATGAATTCATTCTTTTTTTATGAATGCATAGTATTCCATGGTGTATATGTGCCACATTTTCTTTATCCAGTCTGTCATTGATAGGCATTTGGGTTGGTTCCAAGTCTTTACTATTGGGTATATACCAAGTAATGGGACTGTTGGGCCAAATGGTATTTCTGGTTCTAGATGCTTGAGGAATTACCACACTGTCTTCCACAATGTTTACACTCCCACCAACAGTGTAAAAGCATTCCTATTTTTCCACCTCCTCACCAGTATCTATTGTTTCCAGACCTTTTAATGATTGCCATTCTAATTGGCATGAAATTGCATCTCATTGTGGTTTTGATTTGCATGTCTCCAATGTCCAGTGATGAGCCTTTTTTTCACATCTGTTGGCCACATAAATGTCTTATTTTGAGAAGTGTCTGTTCATATCCTTTGCCTACTTTTTGATTTTTTTTTTCTTTGAAATTTGTGTAAGTTCCTTGTAGATTCTGGTTGTTAGACTTCTGTCAGATGAAGAGATTGCAAAATTTTTCTCCCATTCTGCAGGTTGTCTGTGATTTTAAGGTTTTTATGTATTTTAAGTTTTAGTCTCATCGATGCTGATAAAAACAATCTAATTTTAATTAACGTAACATCTGTTTATCTTTTATTTATTAAGACATAATTTACAGTTGGTAAAAATCTATAAATCTTAACTATTGCAAGATTAATATTCATGTGTGTATGTATGTATGTATTTGTGTATATCTCTACACTAACAAAATCAAGAGATAAAACATTTCCATCTCTGCTAAACTTTTGTTCCCCATTATGGTTAAAATCTGCCCACTGGAGGTAACCTCTGAGTTCTATCATAATTGATAGGTTTGCCTTTTATTGAGCTTCACTTGAATATATTTTCAGAATGGGAACTATTTTAATTTTGTTCCCTCAGAATGTTTTTAAAATTTACTCATATTGTGGTGTACATTAATTTGTGTATTATTTATTACTGTTCAGTATTTTATTTTTGACTCTATCAAAATTGTTTATTTTCTTGTTGATATACATGGATTGTTTCAGGTTTTTGTTACTATGAATAAAGCTCCTATGAATACCTTCTATTGACAGTTTTATACACCTATGCACTTGTATCTCTCAGATATATACCTATAAGTAGAATTGCTGGATTATAAGGAAGACATATATTTATTGGAAACTGTCAAATTGTTTTTCGAAGTGATAATTTAATCTTTGCATTCCACCAATAATGTGTGTACACCAGCTGTTCCATATACTTGCCAACACTTTGTATTATTAGTCTTTTTAATTTTTCTGGTGGGTGTCTAAGCGTATTTCAGAATTAATTTGCATTTCCATGATGCCTAGTGATACTGAGTGATTTTCCATATACTTTATCTTCTTAATGCATCAAAACAATGCACATTTGTAACTTATTTATAAAGTTATAACTGATATAATCAATATAGTATGAACATGCAACAGGACGAAGGAATGGGTAAACTTGTGCCATCTAGGTTAACATAAAAAATATGGAAAAGAGATGGAATACCTGGGTAGAAACAAAAATTGAGGTAGGGCCCATGAACTTAGTAAGTAGGAACCTAATTGTTGTTTAGTTGCAGAATCCTTGTGAATTCAAATTAATCTGCTTTTTTCTCTATACATATGTAATTATGAAATAAATTTCTCCAACAAAATGCTTGTACATAGCAATTTTATCTGAATGTTACAAATCTTTCCATTCATTTATTTAGCAATAAAAATTTCATTAAAATGTTTTTGGAAAGAAATTAATTTTTTAAGTCTTTAATTATACAAGGCATATTTCTGAACTGAAGTTGTAACTCTTTGCAAAATCAGAAAGAAAAACCCTTTGAAAAATAAAAGTATTGAATTTAAATATGAGGAAAATATAGTCAAAGCGGAAAAATATGGAGAATAGGTTATATTTTTTTAAAAAGAATGTTTTACATAATAAAATGCATTATAAAATGCCCCACAAGGTAATTAAAATGAAATTTTTCTAAATAGAATATTTAAAATTTTTTTTTGTGAGATGCAGATATCTTGTGTTATAATATTGGCTTTCAATTATACTTAAACATAACAATTTATCAACATATCTTACAACCAACGGACGTTATCAAGTTTACTACTATTCACATACTCTTGATTTTCTTTCAGTCAAAGTATTTGCAAAATGAGTCTTGAGATGTCTTTAAAAAGTAGCTTGTTCAGCATATTTAACACATTGTATGAAATTACTATGTAATTTAATTTAATTTACATTTGTAGTGTAAGTGCTACAATGTAATATCATTCTGAACATAAGCAATTACAATGAAGAATAGCAACCAATTTGTTTACATTCTTATACCCTAAAATAATTATGATAAAATATTAACTTTCCTTATGTCTAAAAACTAACCATGAACCAGAATGAAAATTAATATATCCAAAATCGACTGGCCATTTACTGAATTTCTTTTTTTTAAATGTTTATTTGCTTTTTTATATTTATTAGTTACAGTGGGTAATGTAAAGAGTGTTGAATTTGTTTACTAAAATATAACAGAAAACATATCATATACATTATAAATAATTATTTGGGTATATAAATACCTAAATATATATAATGTGTGTTACTTAATATCTTGTATTAAATATATTATATTCATTATATTATGCCTAACTCTAAATATATTAATTCAAATATGCATATCTATGTATATATTATAATTATAAATAGTATGCATATTTGAATTAATACTTTTATATTCTACTTTAAACTATGTTAACATGACTCTGAGAGTAATTTTATTTAGTAATGGATAATATCTGACAAAGAAGTCTGACTTAGATTGAAATCTAAATATGCAAATAAATATTGGGTGTGTTTCAAACTTGACAAAATTAATTATCTTGACTAATGACAGAGATAAGAAAAAAACAATGCATTATATTCTATTAGTATGTCCAATAGCCAAAGCAATTTCAGATTAGATTAATTAGAAAAGTATGGGCATCTTAATTATATCAGTGTAGAAACAAAGCAATATCAACTTACTATTTTCAGTCATGACAACAGATCAAATTAGACAGGGTCTTTTGCTTCAGAAGATTTACACAAACAGATCATGGCATGAAATAAGCTTGGGGATGAATTAGATTTTTGCAAAGATTAATTGCAACATTAACTAAACTAAACAAAACCAGTATGAGTCAAGATCATAGGAGTGGGTCTCATCAATTTTGAGTGAATTTAAAGTAGTAATATTTGATGGATTTGATTTTAAAAACATCTGTCACATGCATTTCCCAGAGTTACTCCTGCTGCTTCATCACATCTACCTAGAGACATCACTCTGGATATTCAACAATACAGTTCAAGACATGATTAGACCGGTGACAATGCCATTGCCTTGAGAGCCAATGGGGCAGATGGTTTCCAATTTAGTTAGCCTGCAGGTGAAGTATAAGGGGAAGTTAAGGCTTTTAATGCCGAGCATCTGGTTCAGGATACGTGAAAATGTGATTGCTGTTTTAAAAGTTCCAACATATCTAATGAGGAAATTTTAATAAAACCACTGAATGCCAAAAATTTGTCATATTACTAACATATATGAAGAACAAACTTATTTCACCATCCATGACCTATAGAGCGCAACATTCATTGGTACAAAACTCCAACATATGGCCTAAAAATAAGTCACCTAATTTCCAAACCTGAATTCAGAGTTTTAATAATTTCTTGCCTTCACTTTCTTTTTTGCTTTTACCCTAAATCTAGAACCACCACCATCATTTCAGCATAATCAACTTTTTGGATACACGGTTTTGGTGTCTTACTGATACCATCATATGTATAGTAAATCCCAGGTATCTAATGGTAACGCCGGGGGAAATTTAACATGGTGACTGAGATTATGGACTTTGAGGAACATTCCTGATTTTCATTATGCTATATCCATCTTTTATTGAAACAAGGAATTTCAAGCATCAGAAAATAATACAATTTATAGGATATCATCTAGCTTCTTTTATGTTTTTTAAGTCTGAGTTTTAAATAAATAGACATCATATTTCAATATATAAGCTCAATATATGACCAAATTCAGATATAGAAAATTCCTCCCAACACTCACAAATATTGTGATATGTGGATATTGTGGTATCGTGAGATGGGGAATCCACAGAGGGCAAGGGGATGATTAATGAGGATGATTATAGCATCCTACTCTCATCATTCTAAACTAAATGTTAAAGTCTAGTTTTTACAGGTATGTTGAAAGGTACATTTCCTTCTTTAATGTAAGTCAAACTTTTCAGATTAGGAATATGCATTGTGAGTTTTAATATATATTTTAATTAGTGCTTCTGACATTATGGATGCAAGAAATTCATTTGTAAACTGTTTACCTAAACACCTGTGTTACAATTGCTTCCCCTTTCTGAATAAATCAAAATTAATATCGTTTTTCCGTACTGATAAGAGCATTGATTGAAAATTTTTTCTAAATGTATATTTTACAATTGCTCTTAATAATAGGTTTATGTATGGTGTATTCATCCATCCATTTATATACAAACAGTTTTTGAGTAATAATGGCATATTTCAGAAAAAAAGCCAATGCTGCAAAAATGGCGAATTTCAAAAAAAAGTTACACAGCTTAAGATAATGAGAACACATAGACACAAGGAGGATAGCATCACACACTGGGGTCTGTGGAGGTGGGGAGTGGAAATAGGGGAGGGAGAGTGGGGAGTGGGAGTTGGGGAGGGATAACTTGTGGAGAAATGCCAGATATAGGTGATGGGGAGGGAGGCAGCAAACCACACTGCCATGTGTGTACCTATGCAACAATTTTACATGTTTTTCAAATGTACCCCAAAACCTAAAATTCAATATAAAAAGATATTTTGCACTTATGTAATATTTAATAGGGATATATTTGAAATCCTGATAATTCACTTACAACTAAATTAAAGTTTTATTTTGCAAGTACCCATTAGGTAGAATGAGAAAGATTTCTAATTATTTTCTCCATGGAATATATATTTTTTGAAAATAGATACATTCTACCAGACAGAAAGATATTCTGGAGCAATGGAAATGTTTAAAGGTTTTAATTTTCAACCACTTCCATGGAAGCAAAATAAATAGAAATTACTGAGATATCAACAGAAGTATAATTAAGTAGAATAGATACTAATGATCAATGGTAAAAATGGTCCACAAATCAGCAAAATAACTAAGCAAAGTACCATCAATAAACATGAAACTGTGATCTAAGTCTGTTGAATGAAATGCATTAGCAGAGCAATTGCAACAAAGATACTCAAAACAAATCACAAAAAATGTTTTCTTATTACAGCCAGATTTCTTAGAAATCCTAAAAATATTTCTATATATGTGAGTGAGATGCATTATTTAGTAATATTATGCACAAATTCTGGCGTTACCTCATATTTCAATCTTGGAATAGGAAAATCTCTCTCATCCTTATATAGAATATTTGTAGGCGAATTTGGCTCAAGTCATTATTTAATGGTCTTGCTCTAAATTCCCAAATCTGAAGGTCAGCTGGTCAAATCACCAGCATTTGAATGAGCCAAAAGGAGGTTTTTAGGTCAAAAAGTTAAATGGGAATGACTTTAAATGTTATGAGCTCCCAGTTGGCCATAGCACCCAACATTTGCTACTATATTGTATAACCCTGAACACTTCATGTTAATGTTCATGTTAATTTTCTGGTCCTGAAGCCTCTGAGCTTGCAGTTACTGGATGGAAATTTTGGGAACATTAATGTCCCAAATGTTGGTTCCCATATTTGGAACCAATAAATATGTGTGTGTGTGTAATTGTATATTATTTTTTCATGTATGTGTGTGTACCCACACACACAATAACGGGAAGTTTACTTTTTATTCTCAAGCCTGTAACTTGTTACTGACTCTCAGCATATTTTACTTAAAATTTAATTGTTCATTTTGATTCCAATTTAGGTTTCTCTCCTTAATAAACACAGTTGCTATCTCAGTTCTTCTTTAGTTCCAGACAATATATTTTGATGGATTTCTTCCATAAGTTGTCTGTTTTAGCCAAGTAATGTGGCTCTCCATGGAGCTGGCATTTCAAAGGAAACTAATTCTATCTGTAGTTTGATTGCTCATTTAATTGGCTGACATCCACATCTAAACTTATCATAAATTTATTATGAAATATATCATTGTCATCTTGGGTATCTCTACAAGTAACCACATATCCCTAAATTATCATAGCTGTTATAATCCAAACACAATGCTTTTCCAACAAAGACTAGATTTTACATCCAATAAGGCCAGCTGCAAATAATTTTGTTCTATGTATGAAGATTGGAGTACATACAAACAACTTCAGCTAGAGGTTTTTACAGTTTTGTTTTCTGCTTTGTTTGTTCATTTGTTTTTTAAATATTCTTAGTTTAACAGACTTGGTTCATCATCTACTTCAAATCAGTCTATAGTGATTACCAAGCTTCTGTTGAATATACAATTTCTGATGGTACAACACATGCTATAAAGCAATATCTTTGGAATCTCTGGTCATTATCATTTGTAGAAAGGGGAGGTTGCAAAATATTATGACCTTGTCATGCCCTGCTGGAAGTGGATCAACAGCCAAGTATTTGACAGGACGCAGGACTTAAGTACTCTACTCACCAGAACTGACAAGGTCAGAGCAGCTCATAGGTAATGATCAAACTAATTTAAACAGCTGTGCTTACATGATGGCTTGACATCTGTCTTTGTTTCCTGGCTGGCATGTATGAATGACCAATCTCATTATGTAAGTCAAAACTAACAGTATAACATGGAATCGTTTCATCAAGTTGTTATTAACCTTATCTACAGTTTAGCATTCACGTAGGATTCTTCACTTTCACAACTCTGTGTTAGAACAGAATATGTATATTTACCCCACAATTACAGTTTCCCAGGAAATATTTCTATCACAAAAATACATCTCTAGTCTCTTTTTTGCTAGTTCTTCCATTTTTTTTTTGAGACAGAGTTTTGCTCTTGTTGCCTAGGCTGGAGTGCAATGGTGAGATCTCAGCTCACTGAAACCTCCATCTCCCAAGTCCTCTTGGGTGAAAGCGATTCTCCTGCCTCAGCCTCCCAAGTAGCTGGGGGTACAGACATGCGCCACCATGCTCAGCTAATTTTGTGTTTTTTAGTAGAGACAAGGTTTCTCCATGTTGACCAGGCTGGTCTCGAACTCCTAATCCTAAGTATCTGCTCACTTTGGCCTCCCAAACTATTGGGATTACAGGTATAAGCCACTGTGCCCAGCCACAAGCTTATAAGTAGACATTTCCAACACAGCCTTTGTGCATTTATCGGTGTGTTTATTGTAAGCCTATCTGATGTAATATCCATATAGCAAAATTTGGAGGCAGTTGGTATACTTACCTATAATATAAAGTAAAAATAAGAAAAGAGGGATGAATCATTCCTAAAATATTCCAGTGTCAACAGAATTGAATTCTTAAACAGATAACTGCTTCAATTATTTTTTTTTTACTATTGTCTTATTTTGCTTTGTGCTACTGTAACAGAATAGCTGAGACTGGGTTACTTAGGAAAAACAGAGGTTTGTTACTTATAGTTCTAGAGACTGGGCAGTCCAAGATTGAGGGGCCCCCATCTGGCGAGGGCCTTCATGCTATGTCATTCTACGGTGAAAACCGGAAGGGCAACAGAGAACAAAAGCGAGAGGGCAAGAGGTGGCTAAATTCACTGTTACTACAAACCTAGTCTCATGAGATCAACATTTGTCCATTCCTTAGGGCAGAGCCCTCATGACCTAATCACTTCTTATTAGGCCCCACCTGTCAACATTGAAGCACTGGAGATTAAGTTTCCAACGCATGAACTTTGGGGAACACATTGAAACCATAGCAACGATAAAATAGAAACTTCTCTGATGTGTGTTTCTTCTCATATGATCCAAAGAGGAATAACCAGATCGTGCACACACAGGCATCTCTGGGCACTGGCACAGGGAACCACACTTAATGGAAGGAAAAGAGGGGGAAGAAAAACAACAGACCTTCAGGAACAACTTTGAGAAGCTGAACTGTAGAAGTTCATCTGCAACACAAAGCATCTTTTCTCACCCATTTCTAAATTAGGAGGTATTATCATGTGGAGAGTACACTGAGGTCTGTGATTCTGTATATTCTATCACATTTTTGAAATCTTTCATAATCACTCACAGAAAATGATGCTTAAGAAATTATTCTGCCACCCAAAGAAGTGGTTTACACAGCCTAACTGTGATAAACTGAGTAAATAATTCCTTACCAATTCAAAAGCTGCTTTGAGGAAAAAATGTACAAACACACATATGCACACAGAGATTAATTTGTATAGAAAGATTAACATACTGACGTTTCCTATCTGCAAACGGATTATCTTCCAATGGTAACTGATATGTGAAATTACAGAGGGCCAAGATCTGAAAATCTGATAAAAGTTCCACATAAACAGTTGTTTTGGACATAAACAGAAAATCATTCATACATTTTCAGGGACTTCACAGACTGTCTAAACCATAAGAAAGATCCCAGCACTGAAAAGGAACCAGACCCATTTCTAAACACCTCATGTAAATATTTCATTTTTATACAATATGATGATTTGCCCCATTTTATTAATAAGGAAACTGGCATTCAATGAGGTTAAGTGACATTTCCAAGTAGTGGTGAATAAATGAGTGAAATATTGATGAGTGTTGTATATAAAACATATGCATGTAGCATGTATATATAAAAAAATTAAAAGTAAATCCAATACACCTTCTAGACCTTTGATTGTCACAAATGTTGGAATGAAGCCAGACATTGAATGGATTAAATATGAACACTAATCACTCACGAGTGCCTTAGCAGAGGTGCATATTAAGGGTAGATCTCTGTATATGGTGTGTCTATGATATTATGAAAAAAATATATTTGTGTGATTTGTCTCTTCCAGCTTTCCTAAGCCTTGCACGAAAAAAAAAAAAAAAAAAAAAGAGAGAGAAAAAAATTTTCCTTTTCCTCCCTACCCGAAACCTTCACGATAAATTGGAGTCTGAGTCTCCTATCTCTACAACAGGTGCTGAGATAGGGATAGAAAGTCTTTGGACTGTCACCCTCTTCTCTTTCTAAAATAACAAAGGGCAGGAGCTAGGTGCCATCTCCAAGGGCCTTATAACTTTCATGAATAACAACATCTAAAATCCAGCAACACCACTGAGAGATTACAAAAAGTGCACACAGATGGTGAGAGAGAGGTTGCATTTGACTTATTTTACTACGTCTGTGTGGTCCTAACCAAAATCTCTCCCCTTAGATCCACAGTGTCTGCCACTGACCCCAGGGCCATATTATTAGGTTCAATGTATATTATAGATTAAAGAGGAAGAGACCTCTTAGTTTAACAGCATTTTCAATTATGTATTGAATGTTTTGCCTTCAACAATCCATTATTTAATTGAAGAGTGATTTCTTTCAGGATTTTAATTGGTCATCCAAGGCCTGATCATTGAGAAGCCAAGTTGCTGAAGAAATGGAAGAGGAGATGGTGGAGAGGACATCATATCACTTTCCGCATCTGCACAAGACACCATTCCTTCCCGCTTAGTTAGAATCTGTTTACAGAGGTTTGTTTTTAGCACCTTACCAACTTTTTCCCCCTAAAGCTATGCACCTTTGGCTCCTGCAAAACACAATATATGTCCTAAGGGTAGAGTTTCCTTTCTTTTTCAAGAAGCCTTGACAGGCAGCCTCCTAATATTGGAGCATAAAAGGAAACACAAAGGAACTTGCCACTTCCACTCCCACCTTTTATAAAGACCATGTGCTGATGCAGCTCCTCGCTGGAGAGCCATTCAGCCTTGCCTATGAATATATCAGGTGCAAATCTATCTTTCCAGCGTTCCAACCTCTCCCATTTGTCTTTTCAAGGCTAATGCTCCTTCAAAATAAATATTTCTTTTACATATCTGTCATGTGCTTATCATTGAAATTTTGAGAGGAAGAAAAGAAATCATGCACAGAGTTGTAGTGTTTAATCAGAAATGAGTTGATTTTGAATATACAAAATGTCAAATAGTAGTCTTCAGTCTATTGTGAATTATCTGACCTTCGCTGATAATCTGGGTCACTTTCCCTAAGACAATCAAAGGTGGTGCAGCAGTGTCACCTTAACCATAAGAAGAGGCAAGGTGAATTATCTAAAGGGGGAATTTCTAATTTCTTATTATCTGGTGAATATGTGTCACAAGTATTTTATTTTGAAATTTGACTTTTCATGATGATGAAGATTACTTTTTCCTTCCCAGAAAAGACAAAATCATTTGGGCCAGTCTATCACCTGGTAGCTTTCATTCATGCTGCCCTGAAAACTTGTTGCTATATTTCACAATGCAAAAGGCTTAAGCACAAACATAATGTCAAGTCGTCCATAAGCTGCGAAACTAAAGCACGTTTACATGAGGTCAGATGAACAATATTAGAGTCATTAGTTAAATTCTTCCAACTCTAGACAGTCTTAAGTGTTAATAATAAAATAATTGCATTTTGGAAAAATCTTATCTCCTTTTCTCTTTGGGTTACAGAACCATGAAAATAAAGCAAATATTTTTTTATTATGTTTCTCATGGGATAAAGGCTAGCAATATTTCTTTTACTACTCCAGAAATTTGCTCAGGTTGTAAACACAGTTTTTATACAATGGAGGTTGATGAAACTACAAAAAAGTTTCAAAAACATCTGTGTTAGGTGACCCGGGTAAATTTCTCACCATATAGTCACACTCATATGGCCAATCCTACAGAACATAACCAAAGAAAAATTAAGATTAAAGGAGGACTTTTTCCAGATCTCATCCTGATAAAATTCATCATTGCTTCTAAGAGAAAAAAGTCAATAAAGAACAAAACATAACCAAAAACAAGTCTATCATGTATTTCAAATAACCCAGAGAAATTTATCAATTTAACATAATCAAACAGGAAACAATCTCTTGCAGTTTATAGATAATATTGAAACTTTTCAGAAAGTTATCCAAAAGAAAAGGTTATATTTCAAATGCAAAAGTAATTTACTGTTCTCATAAATTGCTACTCAATCATGCAAAATCTGGGATAGAAAAAAGGTCTTAATGAAGTTATGAATGTTTTTATTTAGATTCATTTTAAAAGAACAATTGGTCGTGTTAAGTCGTAAGAAAGATGATGGCACTTTGTTCCTTGAACATTTTGTAATTGGAGGACAACTCCCTTATATTCTTAAAGGTTAGATGGAGATTTAAAGCACTGTTGTGTCAACCCTGAGAACTCTCCTATAAGAGAAGGCCCTATGTAGCCTTATTCAATGGTTGACTTTTGAGTCTAGTCCAATATTCTTATGTAATATCCAAAATAATAGAAACCCCAGGGACACAAGAGTAAACAAGCAGTCAAGTCTGAATCAGTGGTAGCCTCAAAATGCTATCATCTATCTTGGTTAGGGGTTAGCAGGAGTGAAAACCGTTATTCATCATTTTGCAAATTGCCTTTATGACTTGATTTCCCACCACAACTGATTTCAAGCCACCAACTTGATGTCACTGAACATAAAGTTAGGAAGAGATGCACAGTAACACATCCTTATGCCTATGCCTATCAAGCAGATGCAGTCGATGTGAAAACAAAACCCTTTAGAATATAGGTAATAGCAAAGTACTAAAAGTAATTAGGAAGTGGTTAGTCATAAGCAATTCTTGCCTTGTTTTTAATCTAATGCATTCGATTGTGAGTTTATATAATTTAATTTTAATATTGGCTGCGTTTAATTACCAGCTTGAAAAATCCTGGTCATTTACCAGTGGGCTTTCATGAGCTCTTATCATCTGGCTGTGACACATTACTGGTTCTGACTGAGTTCCTGTCCCTGACTTGTTGACCTGGTGGATTCTAGATGTTACAAAAAAAGAAAAAAAAATTAAGCTGATTATCCTTAACACGGTGACCCCTCAGTATTAAGAACAGGACCACTCCAAGGTCTTAGACTCTTTGGAGAGACTGAAAAAATCTATTGAACTTTGCCTCAGAAAATGGAATGGATACAGGCACCAAGTTTTACTTATAATTGCAGGGAGTTGTTTCCCAAGCCCTCCTTACAACCTCAGCTATTTTGAGGCAAGTAATGAGGGAAAGCTGACATAGTCATTAAAGGATGATGTGAAGGGGGACTAAAGAAGCATCATCAAGAGGCACTGCTAGTGTATGATCTTATAAAATCAATTTCCATTCGATTGATTTATCGAATAGCTTACCTCGAAATAACAAGCTAACTGTTAACCCTTTCAGGTACTGTATTAGTTTCCAAGGGCTGCCAGTGCAAAAAAACCACAAACTGGGTGGCTTCAAATAGACTTGTTGTCTCAGTTCTAGAGATCAGAAGTGTGAAAAAAAGATGTCAGCAGGGCTATACTCGCTCTGAGGCTCTGGGGAGAATCCCCGGCTTGCCTCTTCCTAGCTTCTAATTGGTGGCTGGTGATGTTTGGTGTTCCTTGACTTGTAGTTGTATCACTCCGGTCTCTACTTCTTTCATCACATGGCCTTCTCCCTGTGTGTCTATATATCCCCTTATAAAGACACCATTATTAAAGGCCTATCCTACACTCTAGTATTACCTTATCTTATCTAATTAAATCTGTAAGAACCCTGTTTCCAACTAAGATCACAGAAGCACTAGGGGTCAGGACTTCAATGTATCTTTTCAGATAACACAATTCAAACAATAATAGGTGTTAGGGCAATAATTTCATAAATTATGGATGATAATAATTGGTCTTGTATATGAAGCCTTTCTCCCAAATAGAATTGTTTGGTTAATATCATTATTTCTCTTATGGTTTTGAAAGGGAAGGTATTTATTTTCCTATTTAACAAAGTTAGAAGCTCTCTCACTTATACAAAATAACTTACCCCAAATCATTTAGTGTAGTAACAGATTTGTTCAGATATAAGGCCAGAGTTCTTTTTAAAGCCCCAATTCACTTCCTTACTCACTGAAGTCCTTTCTCAGGCTTTGCTCTGAGCCTCCTCTGTGCGTGCTCTGTCTGAACAGAAGCCCTCTTCTAAACAGGAGAAAGTACACAAATCTCTCAACAAATGAAGTAAAATATTCTACCCCAAAGGTCATTTAACTTCATGTATAAAAAAGTGTATTTTGCCTGATGTCTTCAGTTACAAAAACAGCTCTGTGTCTACAAAAACACCCATTTCTGAGCTACTTTTTAATATTTTTAGAGCTTGTGCTGTTGTTTTACAGTTGAAGGCATGCTGTTTTTGGACATAGAGATAAAAATACAAAAAAAAAAAAAGTTGTTGCCCCCAAAAGAAAAAGCCGATTCTTTTATTTGTTCAATAGTTTTTTAGGGCTTCCACTACACAAAGCAGAAATGTTCAAAAGCAGGCCTATTTACATTCAGTCTCTTTGCATTCAATAGCTGTTGAATACTCACTGTGTGCAAAGCCACAAATATAGTTGAGTTCAATTATCGGAAAGGCGGATGTCCGAAAAATTAGTGTGATTTGTTCACACTCCCTTTTAGTCAATGATGTGAAAATCTGACATGACATTGTTTTCTCAATTATACTTTGTTTATTAAGGTTAGTGCTTGCTTCCTGACAACGATTTAATTCCTAATTCAGTTTTGTACTCCAGACAGGTTTTCTAAAAAAAAAAAAAAAAAAAAAAACCTAAAAACTAATATAAAATTTTAGAGCTACATTAGTTTCAGTAAAAGTGATCCTAGGGAAAAAAATGTATACATTTGAGATAGTCTCAGCAAAGCACAGACCATTATTGACAGTCAGGGGCTGACATGTGACAAGTACTCAAATGTTTCTCAAGAGTTTCATAAAACTTGCCCAAACATTGTTCATAAGAATGACTGAATTCTCAGTTATTCTCTTCTTGTTGCAATTTCCAACCCAATAAATGGATCCATTATATAGGAGTCCTGGCAGGTACCACTTGGCATTAATGCAACCATTTTGGGGCCTGAGCTCAGTGTCTAATAAAGAAGCCTGTTTTATTTCCCAGTAAGTCTACTGAGAGAAATCTACCTTCATGAATCAGAAATTTTATGCTCGTGTCTAGAGCGATGCATACCGAGTTTGGTGCTATTTCCATATAAGCATGCCCCCTATTTCTTAGTTCTGTTGTGTTCAGTAGTTAGTTACTAGCTGTCTTCCATATGCTATGAACTACCCCAAATGACAAGGATGGAGAGATCAGGGAGAAAAAGACTTCTGTTTGAATCTCAGTATAGTACAATCCTAGCCAACAGCACTTTCTACAATAATGGAAATATTTCATTCCTGCACTGCCCATTTTGATAGCCACTAGTCACTCGTGGCCATTCAGCATATGAAATGTGGCAAGCTAAATGAAAAATTCAACTTTTAGTTTTCATTGCCATATGTGGATAATGGCTACTGCATTGGACAGCACAGGTCTGATGGAATAGACAGGCCCATACAATGATAAATACAGTAATAAATATAGAGTTTCCAGCACAGAAGGGTTGAATCTAAGAGATGAGGTTATGGCTGAGTGTCTCTGAGGTTACAGAGAGTTGCTCTGAGGAGGTGTTGTCTGAGCTGGGTCTTGATGTTGAAATTCGCCAGGTGACAAAGGGGAGAAAGGGTTCTAGAAAGAATATCATAAAGATACATGGGAGCAAATGAACCTATTGAAAACAAAAAACTGCAAATACTCATTTGGACACAAAATCTAGCTGTGAGGCCCTGAGTATAAATGTCATCATTCTGACTTTTGCAAAATTAGTTTCCAAGGCATATCTATGCTCACATTTTGTTTTTACCCATAGAACAAACAATATGGGACTATTTCTTACCTGGAGTACTATACTATACAATGTACATGTTAGATTCAAATCTACAATCATGGCAGAAAATGGCTCATCTGAAATTTACATTTAGTTATAAGAACCCTTCAATTTCTCATACTAACTGCTAATAAGTCTGTCCTATCATATTTTGGCGAATGTAAATTTCTGAATGGAGATATAGGATTTTATGTGTCTATTACATTTCATCTAGATAATTTCAAACCACATTTTAGCCCTCTAAGATCTTTGAAAATGTTGAATAAGTCCTCCTTGGACAAAACTCTTTAACCCAGATTTGTGCTATTCACATATTTAGAAGTCCAAAAATCTGTCTACATCTGTGTTAAAGGACAAAATTCTAAGTAGAATGGGAAGGGATGGAGCTTTGTAGAGGAATGGGCTTTTGTTTGTTTTCTAATCAGGCAATATTCTAGGCAGAGGGGATACAAATGTGTAAAGATGAGCATTAGTCTGAGACTAGCACCAAGAAATAAATCAATGGCCCAGTTAAGTCTTGATTGCTGTGTGTCTTTCTCAAAATAGCTATCTAACAAAATGTTCACAGCTTAGGACATCATGAGTCAAATTAGATTTCAGAGAAACAGAGGGAGAGAGGGAGGTTTGAGCATGTTTCTAACTTCAAAGAGAGGCAAAAACGAAAAAGGTGATGCGTTTGAGAAGAGAAATAAATCAAGCAGAGAGTGTGGCAAGGAGGGGGTGGACTTATTTTCTTAAAGCATACTAGAAACATTTTGTTTTACTTACTTATTTATTTATTTATTTATTTTTTGAGACAGTCTTGCTCGGCTGCCCAGGATGGAGTGCAGTGGTGTGATCTCAGCTCACTGCAACCTCTGCCCCCTGAGTTCCAGCAATTCTCCTGCCTCAGCCTCCTGCGTAGCTGGGACTGCAGGCACATGCTGCCATGCCCGACTTTTTTTGTATTTTTGTAGAGATGGGATTTTACCCTGTTGCCCAGGCTGGTTGCAAACTCCAGAGCTCAGGCAATCCACCTGCCTTGGTCTCCCAAAGTGCTGGGATTACAGGCATGAGACACCATAGCTGGCCTCTTTTACTTTTTGAATATTTAACTCAAACAATACTTAAACAATTTATACATGGTTCTGATCGCAATCATTGGTGATTTCAATATGAAACAACAAAGATATTGAGAAAAATAATGGAAGATTTAGGGTGAAAAATTTAAAAATACAATTGAGAATTATATTTAGTAGAGAAGTTAGTATTTGTTATGAAAATACTTACTATTATTTGTTATTGGCATGACTATTACCAAATAATGACAAGTTGAGAAAAAAAAATCCATCTCATGATGTATTTAACCATACATATGCCCATTCTCCAAGAAGAAACCTAATTGACTATGAAAGTTCAAAAAAATTAAAACATCATGGGACAATCAGGTTTGTCAGGTTTATTTGCAATGTGAAATTTGATCCATTATAAGAGGTCTTAAAATAAACTTCACATACTGGGCTACCAGAATAATTTTGATTCTTAAGCAGAATAGTCAAAAGTGTTGTTAATTAAAACATTTAACTAGAATTATCTTTCCACCTGAATTTAATTTGCAATCTGTAAAGCAAAAGCTGTATCTACTACCAATTTTATAATAGTAATTGCAACTAAGGTCATGTTTACATAATATATTGACCCAGTGAAGTCTGAGAGTTGTAAGTTCATATCCTACCAGAAACTAGGCATAAAATACAATCCTGGTATGAAATGAATTCCTCAATTTATTTGATGTATGGATATTTTTCTTCCTTATTTATTTATTTATTTATTTATTTTGAGATGGAGTTTCACTCTCGTTGCCCAGGCTGGAGTGCACGATCTTGGCTCACTGCAACCTCCGTCTCCCAGGTTCAAGTGATTCTGCTACCTCGGCCTCCTGAGTAGCCGAGATTACAGTCACATGTCACCATGCCTGGCTAATTTTTTTTTGTATTTTTAGTAGAGACAGGGTTTCACCCTGCTGGCCAGGCCTTATTTAACTTTTTAAGGCAATTTTCTATGCTCTGGAAAAGCAAGTAATTAGAATAAAAATTGCCTCTTTACCCTCCCACTTTCCTTACATTCAGAAATTGGTGGAAATTTTGAGAAAGATTCGACTAGAATCCGTTACTTTATTCAACTCTCAAGGATGGTTTCTAAAACGAGTATTCTGTCAATAAATTCAACTGGTAAGGAGAAAAAGCAATGAAACTCGAAGGATCTAGAAGGCCGCTTTTTATAGAACATCTTATGGGCAATGTTAATTTTAACATTTTGTAAAAGAGTTAAGCAATACAGCTCTTCCTGAGACATACTGACTACAGTTACTTAAGTTGAGATTTCTTTCTTGTTACTATAACTGAGCTGAATAGTTTTGTCAGTATGGGCAATTTTCAACTTAGCTATATTTGTGATAAGGTTCATAGTGCAATGCCTGATCATTCAATGCAAAATAAGCTATGATCTTTAAAAACTTGCCCTAATTCAAAGAAAACTCCTTATTTATCCCAATCCACATTACAGAGTGGAAAGGATATCCCTTTGATATGTAACATAAAAAAAATCATAGGAAATTCTCAGAACTTATAAAAAATTAGAGAGTTTAGCTACTTATTCCTGCTAGGTAGAAGTTTTAATTCTATCACTGAAACAGCAGAAATATGTACCCAGGAAAAGAGGACTGTGTGCCCCAATCCATATTACTTCCTGGGAATTCAAAGAACTCAGCGAATTCATTTCTTTGTGTCTGTCCAAGTCTGAACTTGAACCATGAAAGATCCTAACATTACACCCTTTTCTATTCCAAATTTTCTTTGAAATATGGTCTCTTTAGCCAATACTCATGACTACATGAGGCAATAATAGAATCCCAGTCTCTCATTCAAATGTTCATGGCAGGAAACTTTACATTAATATTAGAGGTGATCAGTGTTATTGTGAGAGGGAATATTCTCATTGTGTTTTACACAGGAGTTAGAATATTCTAGAGTTATAGTGTGCTCTTATTCTACTTTCTTCCACTGCCAAGCACATTGTTGTACCGTTGCCAAATGTTCTTATAACTTGAAGTTAGATCTTACTTAAAAATATCTACATAAAATGAAACCAGCTATAGCTAACTAATAACTTTTCTTATCCTTCTGCCTTTGACTAACCCATCACACCTTGCAGCTACTTTTCAACAAGTTTTATGGGTCTTAATAGATGTTACAAAACAGTTTTCTTTTTCTTGTCAGAAACATTTTCTAATTTGAACTTTATTTAACTTACCTTTACGGCAACTGGAGCAATCATTTAGAAAAAAAAAGACCGTGATTACTGGATTCACTCCTCTAACTACGTATTGCACCATGCTGATGATTCTAATAACCTCATTTCACATGAGATTTTTCTTTTTAATTTGAGACAAAGTCTCACTGTATCACCCAGGCTTGAGTACAGTGGTGCAATCTTGGCTCACTGCAACTTCTGCTTTTGGGTTCAAGCAATTCTTCTGTCTCAGCCTCCCGATGTACCTTGGATTACAGGCATGCACCACTGTTCCCAGCTAATTTTATAATTTTGGTAGAGACAAGATTTCACCATGTTGGTCTCAAACTCCTGGCCTCAAGCAATCCAACTGCCTCAGTCTCCCAAAGTGCTGGGATTAGAGGCATGAGCCACAAGATATCTTAAGTCATCAGAGAAAGGATTCAAGAAGTCATGTACCTTCTGTTGTACTGATTATGAGTTTGCACAATTGTCATAAATAGCAACTCTGTCTATTGAGAATCAGTGGCTTAAGGGAGGTGGTATCTGGCATCTTTTAAGGAAAGATAAACTCTCAGTCTATAACAATAGAGGAACTGGAGAAAGAAATTAACCAGAGATATGTGGCGCTGGAAGGAGACTCAGAGGTCACTTATTAAAATATCCTATCATATGCATAAAACTTGTTCATCCCCAAAACGGTTCATACAGAAACTGCTTGAGCACTTCTAGAGGATGAGGCAAATTCATGCTATTCTAAATAGGCTAGCTGAAAATTCTCACTTAAAGTGAACTGCAGTCTATCTTCACAACACATTGCATTTCATTCTGCTTATCAAATAGCAAACACTTGGGGGAGCTCCTGTGCATTCAGCCCTGTAATGAGTAGGACGGTGGGATTCAAGGACATTTGAAAACATATTTTCTTCTTCTCCCATGGGAAGGAAATAGAATGACTGAGCTTCATGCTTCCACCATTCATATAAGGGGCGGACAAGGCAGTGAGCACTTAGGCAAGACAGCTGGTGTCCAGAACCTGTAGACTATAATAATAACACCTCATGAGTTTGTTTTAAAGATTAAGCTTGCATTCAGAATTGCTTAGTAAATTGTGAGAGTTGCACAAGTGCAAATGCTAATTTTCACATCATCCCTTGCAGATTTCTACGGTAAAATATCCTACCTTGCGCTATAATAAGTGATTTGTTTAGCTGCTAGTTATGGAAGAAACGGCAACATATTGTCCCTTTTTTTTGTACTGAGTGCTTACTACAGTTCTGGCATGCCAAAAATGTTCATAAAGATCTGCTGAATTAATCCAAATGACCATTCATCCAGGATTCTCACAAATGGTGATATTACTGAGTAGTATTGCAGATTAGAAGGAGGACTGTTACCATAAAAATAAATAACTAGTTCACTTTAGATACAATCAGTTTAAGCATGAAGCATTCTGAAGTACTAATCTAGAGGGTAAATGAGAGAATAAGACTGGATGAGAAGTTTTAGAAGTTTTCACAAAGAGGCAGTGGGTGACAGGACATCATGTAGGGAGAGAAAGTGAAGAGGGATCTCTTCACAGAGGGAAGAGAAGTTCAACCTAAGAGCTGAGACAATACTAGGTACTGGGATTGGCAGAATAAGCCACTTAGAGAGAAAGCCATAATGTACAGTCTTATTCAACTAAATCTGCTATTATTCACACTTTATTTACTCTCCTAATACACTCTTTGATCTACCAATAAGTATGTGGTAATATCTATTCTCTGTAATTGTGGCAAAACAGGAGCTTTGCTTATTTTTAAAATTTGAATTATCTTATTTAGAATATAAGAGAATAATCTAGTTGAGAAAAGATCATTGCATTAGAAATTAGCATCTCTGGGTTCTAATCTGGCGTCTATCACTAACTTCCTATGATTTCTTGAAAAAGTAAAGTAACATATCAGCTTTAATTTTCTCACTGTAAAATGAGAGAATATGGTGTCTTTCCTTCTTACCTCAAAGACATGTGCTGCAGGTCCAGCGATGATTTCATATTCCAAAGTGATATTAACCAACATCTAGGCATTATCTTTTTACATCTCAGATGCCATCTGATATAGACCAGTGGCTGCAGAGCTCTGCTCTGGCTGTACAGTGAGTGGACGCGTGGGTGCTGGGGCTGTAACCACAGCCCCCATCTCTGGTCCCTTCCTGGCTTTGACAGTCTGAAATTGTTTTCTGCTACTCCAGTTGTAGTAGCAATCAGAATCAGTTTCATCACCTAATTTATTAAGTGATGGACAATTCCCATCATGTCATTATAACTTTTGCCATTCCTATAAAAGAAACCTGACTTGCCATGGAAGGGAGAAGTGGTCTGTTGGTTTATGAGTATGTGTGTGTGTTCCCTAAATTCATGTCTTATCTATATTTGTTCTATTTTCAAGAAAAGTAAAGGAAGCAAAGTGTAATTTCTTTCCAATATTCAGTGACTAACTTCTCCAAAATCACAGCAAAATAAAAAATCTTGTGTTTTGTTTTGTTTTTTTTTTTTTTTTTTTTTTTTTAGACCAAGTCTTGCTCTTGTTGCCCAGGCTGTAGTGCAATGACGCAATCTCGGCTCACTGTAACCTCCACCTGCAAGGTTCAAGTGATTCTCCTGTCTTGGTCTCTTAAGGAGCTAGGATTACAAGCGCCTGCTACCATGCTCGGCTGATTTTTGTGTTTTTAGTAGAGACGGGGTTTCACCACGTTGACCGGGCTGGTCTTGAACTCCTGACCTCAGGTGACGTGCCTGCCTCAGCCTCCCAAATCCCTGTAATGCTGGGATTATGGGCATGAGCCCCACACCCAGCCAAGGAAACAACCTTATAAAATTTATTTTTTAATGAATTAAATTATGGTCAAAATTCTGAAGATTATAAAACTATAATCTGAAGTATGATTATTTTGAGAGATATTGTATGAATTAAACTATTCTATCCCCCCACTCACTGTAATTAATGGAAACTATTAAAATAATTTAAAATCACATCACTTAAACAGATTTCAAATAGAAGGGTTGTTCTCTATTATGTATCTTTTGAAAAAAATCTATTTTCTTGGTTGCCAAAGTTAGAACATTGTACTAATGATAAATAAATATTGCCTGAATTTTTCAAAAATAATACTATGTTAAAAAACCTGGAGTGTTTTGCCATTCACAAGTCAATTCATAGCTAATAGTAAATATTGCAATGTAATATTTAAGATATATAAGGATGGTACATGGCCTCCAAAAGATTACATGTGTGTAATTTTTTTCAACCAAGGCTGCTTTTAGAATATATATATAAATGTTACTGCAAATCTCATCATACATAATTCACATCTTTCTCCTTTCTAATAGAGAGATTAAAGTTTTTTATGCAAAATACATAAACAGAAGATAAGGTAGTATAGAAACATAAACATTTGAGAACAAAATGCCTTATCATCTACAATGCTTATATTCCATGTTTATTAAACAACAATGGACTCTTCATCTACTATAGGTTTTATAACAGAATGTGTAACAATGGAGAACTGAATAAGAGCCAGGTTAAGGTACATAATAAAGGAGTCTTTCATTTTTTTAAATATGTAAGAATTTCCCTTACAGAGCATCTCTCTTTGAAATGATTTTTTTATGTTGACAGAGGAACAATCCTTTCATAAATAGAATTTTAAAATCTGTCAATCATTTGCATGTTTCAATATAAAATATAGTTCTGTAGTACTTGGATTTTTTATTTAATCTTTCTTTAATAATTTATAAAGTAAGAGGAAAGACTAATATTTTTTTACAGAAACATCCAGAAACTTAAAATATGCATACATCAGATAAACCTCTGACATTTTCCAATTTGGCATGATAATTTAGTAAAACTGCGCTTTTATTATACCATACTCAGATTCTAATTCCTTGCATACTATATTCTGTCATGTCCAAGACACTTCAGATTATTCATTTTTGGAATGAGGTGCTGTATAAATAAATAAACCCCAAGCACAATATTCATTAACCAACCAGTAAACACTAAAAAACAAATTACCTAAATTCCTCTACTGACTTAAAAGGTTGTAAATATTGGCAGCTTTGCTGTTTAAATAGCTTGAGTTTCTTGCTGGGCAATATTGATAAGAAGGGAAAACTATTATTTCAGTAGAATGAAATGCATTAGTTTAAGGAGTAAGTATATTAAATACATTTGTTCAGACAATTTGGAAATAATTTTTGTGTTATATGAGTTGAATCACAGTATGGTAAGTCAGAGAATTCAGGAGCAACACTGACAACAACGGGGGGAAAAAAAAGTTGATGAGGATTGCTCAGAGTTTCCATGCTTTCGATCCCAGGAATGTGGTAAGCTACATGCACAGATGAAGTGAGTCAACTACAGTGGAGGACTCTCTTGGAACTAAACCATTGGATCCCCTTGACCATTTCCTCAGATATGTAACCCACCTGCTTTATATTAATGGCTTTATAATGAGATAAAGCCATTATAAAAGATATATAAAAGATATATCTTTTATATAATATATATATTTTATATATAATCTTTTATATAAAGATTTCTATATATAAAAGATATATAGAAATGGATGAAGATTAATCATGGACCAAAACCCAAGTATTTTTCTAAGTTTTACCTTGGAGGATATTTGAGTTAGGGTTTGGCAGCAGGTGTGTTGTCAACAAATGATGAAGTCACAAGGTGATAGTCTTCGGTTGTAAAACGATTTGCTTGTACTAGAGCTGCAAACTAAAGAGTTTCTTGGAAATCTACAAGGCTTTGCATTTTGTCTTTTCTGGTTTTTTGTTTGTTTGTGCTTTGAATGTTTGGTTTTTTGGTAGCCATTGTGCACGGGCAGTTGGGACAGAGCTGAGAATCACAGAGCTCCTTGTCAAGTGAAAACCTGGATTGCTTTTACTGCTTCTTACCCAGAGAGTTAGTATAGATAGAAAACGGGAGTGAACAATATTCGGGCTTTGTTTTTAATCTTAAAAATACTGCTTCTGGCCTGGCGGGCAGTGGCTCACGTCTGTAATACCAGTACTTTGGGAGGCGGGGGCAGGTGGAGGTCAAGAGTTCAAGACCAGCCGGGCCAACATGGCGAAACCCCATCTCTATTAAAAATACAAAAAAAATAGCCAGGCGGTAGTGGTGTGTGACTGTCATCTCAGCTACTTGGGAGGCTTTGGCAGGAAAATCACTTGAGCCTGGGAGGCAGAGGTTGCAGTGAGCCAAGGTCACATCACTGTCCTCCAGCTTCAGTGACAGAATGAGACCCTATCTCAAAGACATATGTGTGTGTGTGTGTATGTAATACATATGTGTACATATATATATAATATACAAAGCTTCTGGTACAAAATATCAGACAGGATTTTTTTGTCTTCTTCCAAGCTTACTGAAATTTCAAGAGAGAAATAAAAATGAATAAACTTATAGCAGTTCTGAAAAAAAAAAAAAAGACTGGGTTGAGGAGATAACTAGGCTTCAGTGGAACAGCTTTTTGGATAGACATATGCAAGAGAGGAAATAAAAAAA